>NC_081233.1:10053194-10204494 GCF_902713425.1 Acipenser ruthenus | reverse complement strand
GCTATTCTGTCGCTTGTGTTCTTGTTTTCCGTGTCTGTACAGTGGATTCTGTGTGATTGAGTCTGATGGCTTGTTTTATGTGCTGCACCAGAAACTCAGGCAAGCGTGACCAGGCTGCGCTCTGAACTAGTTTGCATTTGCCTGGCCCTGCACGGTAACGTTAAGCCATCCCATCTGATTAACTGGGAAGCCAGTGGAATTCGGCATCCTAATATAACCTCCCCTGCTGCATGTAGAACTCTCTGTATTAGAAGCGCGTCCTACCGTCCGTTCGAAAGCTTTTGCCCAGCTTCCCTTCACGTCGTTCCTGTCCCGCTGTCTGTGCTCGATTCTGAGAGGTCGGCGTGGCTGCCCTTGTGTTTGGAATCTGCATGCGTTTCAGGAACAGGAACGGCCCCCTGTTGATTGAGACGGACATTACAGAAAGGTAAGGTGTTTGTGCGAGTTCATTTTCAATGGAGGGGGATGATCTGGTGAATGGAAAGTGTTCATCTTGAGCAGCCTGCTGTGTGTGTGTGCGCTCTGTAGTTCTCATACTGATCCATATGAAATCCAATAAGCTATTAAGCTTTTATTGATCCAGGTGGGTTTCCCCTCCCCCAAACATTAGCATTAAAAAAACAGAGTGAAAAAGAGATGAAACACTTTCCTGACAGATGCAAAACCAAAAAACAAACAAAACATGGAAATGAGAGAGAGAGAGAGAGGAGACCCTGGTAAAGGCACGGCCGCGTGGGGTGCAGGGGGGAGTCACACAGTCAGGGGAGCGCAGGGGTCCCCCGAGGGTCTCCCCTGGTAAAAGGCACGGCCGCGTGGGGTGCAGGGGGGAGTCACACAGTCAGGGGAGCGCAGGGGTCCCCGAGGGTCTCCCCTGGTAAAGGCACGGCCGCGTGGGGTGCAGGGGGGAGTCACACAGTCAGGGGAGCGCAGGGGTCCCCCGAGGGTCTCCCCTGGTAAAGGCACGGCCGCATGGGGTGCAGGGGGGAGTCACACAGTCAGGGGAGCGCAGGGGTCCCCCGAGGGTCTCCCCTGGTAAAGGCACGGCCGCGTGGGGTGCAGGGGGGAGTCACACAGTCAGGGGAGCGCAGGGGTCCCCCCGCGTGTCTCCCCTGGTAAAGGCACGGCCCGCATGGTGTGCAGGAGAGTTGTTTTTTACTCACTCAATAGGTTTGCAAAACACAGATCAAGAATGTACCCTTGCAGCAGTTTCAAACACAGCGTACAGTTGAAAAGAAAAAAAAAAATTCATTTCTCCAGATTCTCTGCGCATTAAAGGAAACAGATTGCATCCCCCTGGTTTTTCTGATAGCACAGGCTCCATCCGAATGGCTTACAGGGAATAGAATAGAAAAAGAAAGAAAGAAAGAAATTCTAAATCAGTCAGCGTTCCAGTAGAAACCGGCTCCAAATCACAACAGGATCAGCTTAGCTTTCGAGAGAGAGAGAAAAAAAAAAATGTCAAAAAAGCTATTTTTGGAAAAAAATAAATCCCTTCTGAGCAGCGCTGGCAGTTAAACGCTTAAAGGACTTTAGAATTATTTATATTAAGTACACAGCTTTTCAACCTGCTGGCCGAGGGGAGAGGGGGGAGGGGGGAGGGGAGCTCATTCATACATTTTTGCCTTCATCGGTGTTATTGAAACTAGAAGAAAGAGTGAAGTAGACAGTGAGGGGGGGCACAGAGGCAGTGCGGGGGGGGGGGGGGGCATTTGGTGGTATCTTTGTAAGGACAGAGTTAATATATAAAGTTCAGTTCTAACGTTTTAATACGTGTGTCAGCAGGGGGGAAACCAAATGTATTCTGAGAGAGGTTTGTGCAGCATTGCCTCCGTGCCCTATAGCACAATAAATCATCTACACACAGTGTTAGTGTGGGGGTGTACATAACTCAAGTGACTAATTTTAGGTCTGTCAGTCAGTGTAGATTCTATGCTTGTTTAACAACTCTATAGAACACAGTAAACCTAGATAGGGACCCAGGGTAAAAATCAACCGGTTTGTGATCCAGCGTCTTACACTGGCGTTGCCCGCTGTGTGCTGGGCAGAGCCTCGCTGTGCTGCGCCCCATGCTGGCATGACCACGCTGTACTGCAGAGAACCTTGCATGCCTCGTTAGGGATCGTGGTAATCAAGTAATGCAAGTCGTTTTTTTTTTTTCATTTTCGGATAGAGTGAGGAATTTTGAGCAGGTCCCTGGGGGGAGGGAGGGCAGCTGTAATAAATTTATCATCGACGTTCCCCGGTGATGGACACGAGAGGCTGGCTGGGGGGGATTACATTGCAAATGGACTAAGCCCCCGGAACGTTGGGAATTTTTATAGGATTGGGAAAAGGGGGGGGGGGGGTGGTAATACTTTCCAAACAGCCGCTGGTGTGAAGAAATGTCATCCTCTTGGCGTTTTTTATTTTAAACTACAACACCCCCTCCCTCTGCTACTGCTGGGGGGGAAAGAATCAGCGGTCTGTCCATACAGAACCATTTACATTTCATGTTGTATTGTTACACAGCTTGTGTAGGTCAAAAGGTTTCTCTTAACTGGCTGTGTTTTCTGGACAGGCAGTTTGACCTTTGGCTGACCCTCCTACCCCCCCACCCCAAGTTAAGTGGGTGCCAAACAAAAAACCGCTCCAAGATTTCAGACAGGCATTTTAAAACTGTGTCGTTAACTGTGGTATTCACACTACGGCTATTGTCAGCACCTCAGAAGACGGAGCATTCAGCACAGTTTATCTGTCATCTTTAAATCATTTATTAATTAGTCATTTAGCGACTGGCAGAGACAAGAGTGTGAGCTGCGCATCACAACGGCTGCTGCAGAGTCACCTCCAACAGGACCTCGTGTGTTTCACGTCTCGTCCGCAGGACGGAACACAACAGTTTTGAGATCAACCAGCTACTCTGAGCAAACCCTGCATGAAATGCAAAAAAAAACCAAACAAACACACACATTTCGTATAACAGAATTTATAAGAGACTATCGATCACGCAAAAAGAACAAGCTGAGGCAGAAACGATATCTGAAATACATGAGGACCGACGGCAATGCTGCAGCCTTGTACAAAGCAACGGGGGGCAAGTATTTCCATTACAGCGCGTGTCCGTTCACAGCATGTGAATCGCTTTTGACATGGGATTGCTGCAGCAGTAACAGAGCAGCGTGGCTGTCACCTGCGTCAGTCAGGGGGGCGGGACGGGGGGGGGGGGGGGGGGGCTCTCATTAGGGATTCGGGGCCACGTCCGAGGGCACAGGGCCGGGGTGCAGGCGTGTTCGACTCGGTGAAAGCTCGCGTTGCAGTAAAACCACATTGCAGCACTGTGGAAATCACATGACTGGAAAAACCCTGCTGGGGGGGGGGGGTCTGCTTCCAGCAATAGGACCCCCTCCCTCCCTCACCTTGATTCAGGGAGGATTTTTAAATGCCAAGGACATATCATTGGGAGGTGGGTTGTATAGCAGTTGTCAAGGAGGCAGGGAGGCAGTTGGACTGTGTGTGTGTGTGTGTGTGTGTGTGTGTGAATCGATCATTTTGCAAGACTGCAATATGGGCAACTAAAAAGCACACGCACATTTTGAAATTTGAAAAAGGAAAACACTGTGTACTAAAAGGAGAAAAAAAAACTAATGTAGGTACATACAACATTTTAATCATTGATATCAATCAATCAATCAATCAATTCTATTTTCTTGAGCCGGATGGAAAGAGCAGTGCTGTACACAAGCAGTTATAAATTCACTTTGCGCTCTTGAGATTGATGACAAGCCCGCGCAGGGGAGTGCCCGTGTGCACACGCTGTACCGAGACGCTCCGAGGGGCGTTCGCGTTACTGAACTTGGGAGATGTTCATATAAAACCAAAAAACCGCCTCTCGTTACCCTCTCTTGAACTCTCGGCGCGATGCGTTTCACCGGCGGTCAGTTTTCTGTATTGCGCTGCAGTGCGGTCCGGTGTTTGCAGTCGTGCGTCTCTGAAAGAAACCGGTGAAGACAGATGTCCCTGCATGAACTGATGAACAGCGGTAGCAAGGGTTCAAATCGTTTAACACTGAAGTGTTTTACACACGCACACAATAGACTTGGGGTAAAACACTAAAATAAACGTTAAATGCAAGAAAACATTTTTTTTGCTTTGAAGTCTCTCGGAGCATCTTCAATGATTTTTTTACTTTTTTACCTAACGGACAGCACCACCCTGAGGTCTAATGTAGTACTGCAGTTCTCTCTGGCTGTTTGACTCTCCTCAGATCAAGCTTCGCATCGACCTGGGGCAGCGTGCAAACCCTCCCCGTCCTTCTGTGTGTCATTGGATTTAAATTAAAGTGCGCTTGCAAATTGAGATGTGGTTTTAAAAAATATATATACATATCAAAATCTCAGCAGCTTCAAAATATGACAAAGTTGTCTGATGCTGGATACACCGGGTCACATCTGCAAAGCTTTACCGTACCGTAGCTTGAATTGAATGGCGCAGTTAGCTGGGATTAGGAGGACAGGAAGCAGGTTCAGTTGAGGCGGATCAGACCCTCCTTTCAGGATTATTCCGATCTCTGCAGCAGTTCAGACTGGAATCACTCTGCCAGACAGAGATGAGACCGGGGCCGGACTGAATTAGGACCACCCGCCACAGCATTGTCAGCAGGGTGCAGCCGTGACAGTCCTGATTTGGAGTTACGCAGACTTGTGATAGAGTTTGCAGATTTACGATTGTCATGAAAAAACGAACGAGAATCCGAGGTCAAGCAGACAGGCGTTTCTAAATGCCTTCATCAGTGTTATCCATGGTGAAACTAAGAGACTGATTTGAATTACTTGCTGAAGCAATGGTATAAAACATTGCACTCACCCCCATCTCTCTCTCTCTCTCCAGGCAGTATCAGTCGCTCGGGGGCCGTGCCCACCTTCCTGCGGACCCCCACAATGATGCAGCCTCACCTGGACTTGAAGCCCTTCCTTCAGTTCCCAATGGAGACCCAACCCAGCATGGGACTGTTCCACAACTTCAGCACAGTGAGTCTCTTACTGACCCCGAACCCGCTACTGTACCAGCCAGCTCCACACACACACACACCGAACCCGCTACTGTACCAGCCAGCTCCACACACACACACCGAACCCGCTACTGTACCAGCCAGCTCCACACACACACACACCCGAACCCGCTACTGTACCAGCCAGCTCCACACACACACACCCGAACCCGCTACTGTACCAGCCAGCTCCACACACACACCCTGAACCCGCTACTGTACCAGCCAGCTCCACACACACACACCCGAACCCGCTACTGTACCAGCCAGCTCCACACACACACACACCCTGAACCCGCTACTGTACCAGCCAGCTCCACACCCCCCCCGAACCCGCTACTGTACCAGCCAGCTCCACACACACACACACCCTGAACCCGCTACTGTACCAGCCAGCTCCACACCCCCCCCGAACCCGCTACTGTACCAGCCAGCTCCACACACACACCGACCCCACTACTGTACCAGCCAGCTCCACACACACACCGAACCCGCTACTGTACCAGCCAGCTCCACACACACACCGAACCCGCTACTGTACCAGCCAGCTCCACACACACACACACCCTGAACCCGCTACTGTACCAGCCAGCTCCACACACACCCCGACCCTGCTACTGTACCAGCCAGCTCCACACACACACACACCCCGACCCCGCTACTGTACCAGCCAGCTCCACACACACACCCTGAACCCGCTACTGTACCAGCCAGCTCCACACACACACACACCCTGAACCCGCTACTGTACCAGCCAGCTCCACACACACCCCGACCCTGCTACTGTACCAGCCAGCTCCACACACACACACACCCCGACCCCGCTACTGTACCAGCCAGCTCCACACACACACCCTGAACCCGCTACTGTACCAGCCAGCTCCACACACACACACACACCCCGACCCTGCTACTGTACCAGCCAGCTCCACACACACACCCCGACCCTGCTACTGTACCAGCCAGCTCCACACACACACACACCCCGACCCCGCTACTGTACCAGCCAGCTCCACACACACACCCCGACCCCGCTACTGTACCAGCCAGCTCCACACACACACACCGACCCCGCTACTGTACCAGCCAGCTCCACACACACACACACACACACACACACACACACACACACACACACACACACACACACCCCGACCCCGCTACTGTACCAGCCAGCTCCACACACACACACACACACACACACACACACACACACACACACACACACACCGACCCCGCTACTGTACCAGCCAGCTCCACACACACACACACACACACACACCCCGACCCCGCTACTGTACCAGCCAGCTCCACACACACACACACACACACACACACACACACACACACACACACACACACACACACACCGACCCCGCTACTGTACCAGCCAGCTCCACACACACACACACACCCCGACCCCGCTACTGTACCATCCAGCTCCACACACACACACACACACACACACACACACACACCCCGACCCCGCTACTGTACCAGCCAGCTCCACACACACACACACACACACACACACACCCCGACCCCGCTACTGTACCAGCCAGCTCCACACACACACACACACACACACACACACACACACACACACACACACACACACACACACCCCGACCCCGCTACTGTACCAGCCAGCTCCACACACACCGAACGATATTATATACAAATAAATAAGTAAATAAAAATACAAAAAAAACTGGTATATTTATTTAAAAAGGATATAAATATATTTTTAAAAATAATTAAAATCTAACTTGGTCAATATGAATTAAATAAAAAGACAAACCAAAACGTAGTCAAAAAAATATCAAGTAAGATTAAATAGAATACAAACAGTTAATGTTTAGTTACTAAAAAATGAAAAACAGAATACTTGTAAGAAGTACTTGTAAATAAATTAGAAAAAACAAAAGTGATAAACCATTTAGCATTTTAAAAAGCAGAGACTAAAAAGAGCGAGGAATACACTGACAACTTAGTGCTTAACAATAAACTTAACAATAAATGAAGCGCTATTGGTGGCACAGCATTCCTTCAATCCATTTCTACACCAAACAGGAACTGCGAAACCAAACCCCACTCCTAACCAGCCATTCGCTAGTTCTAGCTAAATCCCGCCCCCAACCAGGGAGTCACCAGTTCTAACAACCACACCCCTGACCAGCCATTGCCTAGTTCATATTAAACCCAACCTCCATTCGAGCGGAACCCCGCCCCCTAACTCTGCCATTCGCTCTTTCCGGATAAGCCACACCCCTGCCCTGTCAATCACCAGTTCTAGCTTTACCACACCCCCCAACAGCCATTGGCTTGTTCCAGCCAAACCACACCCCTAACAAGTCATTTGCTAGTTCAAACTAAACCCCCACCCTATTCTAAGCAAGCCACACCTCTAGTTCTAGCTATGCCACACCCCCTTCTAACCTGCCATTGGCTGGTTTCAACAAAATCCAACCCCTATTCTACCTGTGCCATGCCCCCTAACCTGCCATTGGCTGGTTTTAGCCAAACCCCGCCCCATTCTAGCCAGATCACACCCCCTAGCCTGCCATTGGCTGGTTCCTAGCCAAACCCCGCCCCCATTGTAGCCAGATCACACCTCCTAACCTGCCATTGGCTGGTTCCTAGCCAAACCCCGCCCCATGCTAGCCAGACCACACCCCCTAGCCTTGCCATTGGCTGGTTCCTAGCCAAACCCCGCCCCATTGTAGCCAAACCACACCCCTAGCCTGCCATTGGCTGGTTCCTAGCCAAACCCCACCCCCATTCTAGCCAGACCACACCCCTAGCCTGCCATTGGCTGGTTCCTAGCCAAACCCCACCCCCATTCTAGCCAGACCACACCCCTAACCTGCCATTGGCTAGTTCCTAGCCAAACCCCACCCCCATTCTAGCCAGACCACACCCCTAGCCGGCCATTGGCTGGTTCCTAGCCAAACCCCACCCCCATTCTAGCCAGACCACACCCCTAACCTGCCATTGGCTGGTTCCTAGCCAAACCCCACCCCCATTCTAGCCAGACCACACCCCTAGCCTGCCATTGGCTGGTTCCTAGCCAAACCCCACCCCCATTCTAGCCAGACCACACCCCTAGCCTGCCATTGGCTGGTTCCTAGCCAAACCCCACCCCCATTCTAGCCAGACCACACCCCTAACCTGCCATTGGCTGGTTCCTAGCCAGACCCCGCCCACATTCTAGATGGACCACACCCCCCTAACCTGCCATTGGCTGGTTCCTAGCCAAACCCCTCCTACTTTAAATAAACCCCTCCCCTAGCTAAGAATTCTAACTAAACCCCTCCCCCTAGCTAAGAATTCTAACTAAACTCCTCCCCCTAGCTAAGAATTCTAACTAAACCCCTCCCCCTAGCTAAAAAAAAAAAATTAAAAAAAAAAATAATTAAAAAAAAAAAAAAAAAAAAAGGGGGGGCTATACTCACCAAGTGCAGAGCAGGTCTGATAAATTTTAGTTTCCACCTTCCCTGAAGTCTGATGTTGCGGGGGGGGAGGAGGAAAGAGCTGTTTGGGGGTAAAATATATTTTTAAAAGTATAAAAAACTCACCCTGTAATTGTGTCTGAAGAGTGCCGTTCCCACAGTCTGACCAGCAGGTGGAGCTGTTGGTATGCAACATGTTGGGTTAGAGTTTAGGATCCAGAATCTGTGGAGATAAGGAAAGAGAGGAACCTAAACAAAAACAGTTTCACACACACTCCCCCCCTCAGATTAGCACTAACCTCCCGCTGTCAGATTTGCGCTAATCCGGGTCTGTGAAACTCCAGTGAGTGTAGCACCATTTGATCCATTTGGGATAGCGTGCGGCTGTGAAATAAAAACCACAGGAGTCCAAATAAATCATTGTGTTCTCTTGTTTTTGTGAGCGTGAGGTTTCAGTGCCAGTCTGAAAAGCAAGGATTACAGCAGAGCGGTTTGAGGGCGAGGTTTGGGGTTGGACTGTTCAAATTGCAATGGTCTCCAGTCAGATGCGAGGAGAAATTGTTTGTCTGCAAAATGTAACCCTCAGGAGATGGAATCTTAAAAATTCCAACGTCCTGCTGAGAGAAATGAAAATAAAATGTGTGCGTCCGAGGAAGTCCTGGGAGCAACATGAAGATCAAGTGTGAAATATTTTAGAGCTTCTCCAGCAAGCTTGAACCTGCAAGTTATTTTAAAGGATATCGTGGAGGATTAGATCAAAAACGGAAACGGTCCTGTAAAGATGGGACGTCCAGAAATGAAATCATTTACAGTGGAATCCGTTTCACTTTTAAATGGAACTCGCATAGGGGTTGCATTTGCAGAAGCTCCTCTGTGTGTTTGGAGTCTGATGCAGGGCCAGTTGTTCTGCTAATATTAGGGTCATTTGCTCAAGATGATTCGAGGCACGTGGTTAAAATGAGACAGTGGCAATAGACACGTTCTTTTCTGCAAATTCACCTTTTTAATGAAACTGCCACTGGGGGTGTAACTCCCAGAGCAAATATTTCTTGTAGGCAAAAAAATCATGTATGTAGACGCTGGTCCCAACTCGAGTTTTAATAAAAATGCACAAGAACCAAAACCTAAAAACATTCTTAAATAAAAGTATTGTGTGAATCTGGCACGTTCTCACTGTTAGTTCCTGCGTGGGTCAAGCAAAAACAGATATCATTCACTGCGAGACAGAGGAGGGGACAGATAAGGCATGTTTAGACAGGAGAGAGGGAGAGAGAATTTGAAGATTGTTCACAGCACGGACTGGGGGAATTTGAAAATTGTTCAGTCTTAGCTCACAGCTAACTGCAAAGAGAGGGGCGGGGGAGACGTCAACGACAGAGAGTGCACAGTTACAGAGAGAGAGCGAGCACAAGAAATGGACTGAAGACAAGAAAGGAAGCAGGAGAGAGAAGAGAAAGAAAACGTTAATTTATTTTTGGAGAACGACATGCAGGCAAGAAATGGTGTGTAGGCGAGAAGGGGCGTAAAAGAGAGGAAGAGGAGGAGGGAGATCGAAGGGGAGCTATCCTACAGCCTTGTACACTGTCCTGCACTTGCTCCTCATTCCTGTTTGGGACTGGCACCGCTGCACCCCCCCCGCCAGGGCTCCGTCAGTCTGTGCTCCAGGGAGGTACAGCGAATGGGACTGGTGTGTTTTGTGGGTTTGGATTGTGGGACACCCTGGCAGTGACACCCCACACCCGAGAGGCAAAAGGCTGAGTGCAGGGCTTTGAAAACCCTGCTGAACCAGCGACACTGCAGGCAGGGAGAGAGGGTCAGGACTGCACAGCGGATCTGAACCAGCGACACTGCAGGCAGGGAGAGAGGGTCAGGACTGCACAGCGGATCTGAACCAGCGACACTGCAGGCAGGGAGAGAGGGTCAGGACTGCACAGCGGATCTGAACCAGCGACACTGCAGGCAGGGAGAGAGGGTCAGGACTGCACAGCGGATCTGAACCAGCGACACTGCAGGCAGGGAGAGAGGGTCAGGACTGCACAGCGGATCTGAACCAGCGACACTGCAGGCAGGGAGAGAGGGTCAGGACTGATTGGACAAGGTACAGTGTCTGTCTAAATGGAACGTGTTGCTTGTAGTGTTTTTTTCCCAAATACATGGAAGCATGGTAAATCATTAGTAAGCATTGTAAAAGCATGTTGAAGCATTGGGCAGTACAATACTTAACAGGGAACCGCAGACAAGCAGAGTGCAGTAAGGCAGTATTGTTAAATGCTAAAGGATTGGAAAGCAGTGAGGAATTAAGTGTTCAAAACGCAGCTCTTAAAAGATACAGAACTATTTTAGAGTAAGCAGTCAAAGCATAGCAGAAGAGTCTCAAACATTGCAGTGCAATGAGATATAAAGTGTGATGAGCATTAGTGTACAAATTTACTCCAATAAAAGCTGACGGCAGGCATTAGTCAGTCCAAATCTGCAGGAAAATTTATTTTTGCAGGTGTTTAGTGTTTGCATTAATAATGGCTTATGAAAAAAAAAGATACATTGAGTAAACAAATCATGTCAAACAATGCATTTCTTATTGACACACACAAACAAAGCCTAACTCCAGTCTTCAAAGAACTTCTACTTTAAGACAAAACATCTGTTCAATTTTACAAAACTAGAACTGAACCACTAACATATTTCAGGTCACTTATGGTATGTTTGAGTATTATGATGATGTAGCTGCAGAATATGGTGATTTAACCCCCCCCCCCCCCATCCCCCATCCCCCATCCAGACTGCTAAGAAATAAATAATTGTCAAACACAATAAAGAAATCCAATCCACCACACTGTCCGACATACAGATGGAGTCACTTGGCTCTGCTCTAAAAGGGAGCTCTGGGGAAAAGAGATCAGGGAAAAAAAAATTCAGGGAATGTTTTTGAATGTGACGTGATGAGCTTAGCAAGGGAAACTGGCGAGAGAGAGAGAGAGAGAGAGGGGAGAGGAGAGAGGAGAGAGAGAGAGAGAAACAGAGGACAGACAGACAACCTAATGTAAACCTTAGAAACGGTTTGTTTTAGTGCCGAGTGTGTGGGAATCTCTAAAGGAGGGAGGTTCAGAGGATTGTTATTTTTTTAATCCTTCGTTTTGGCTACAAGTTGCCGAGTCCTATTTTGAGGACAGTCAGGTTAGACGTCCTGCTGTAATCAGAGCAGTGAAATTACACGCCAGCGATGAAGCGCAACACATAGAAAATGGAGCCACTTTAACCATCACTACAGGTAGGAAACAAAAAGTAGCATTTAGGCTTCAGTTTCTTATTTTATATAAAAAAAGAGGCATCATGGAAGCATTGGAGGGGCTAGATTTGCAGAATTCAGTTACATTTAGACTTCACTTAACAAAATTGGAACAAGTTATCATAATAGGCTTAGAGAAAATAAAAACCAGTTGACGCAGGAGTTAAAATGCTAAAAAAAAAGGTTTACAAAAAAGTCTTTAAAATGAGGACAATGGCACTTAATGGGTTAAGATTGGTGATACCCTGCCCAGCTGCACTGAACTTCCATGACTAGAACCAAGGCAGTCTGCAGATCCATTCACCGCAAAAACAGCCCAGATTTGATTTCTCCCAAGGAACTAAAGTGTTTTACGCCTGCATTGTTTTCCAGTGCACCTTATAAATCTTATCCACATTGGAAACTGCAAAATCACAGACAAGTATTTAGGCAGAGTTTTAAAAAAAAAAAAAAAAAAAGAGGAACCAAAAGAAAGTGATTTCTATAATTTCTAAATGTTATATTGAAAAAAAAAGTAGAGAGATTCAGCTTTTATAAAATAAAACAATTACATAACATGCATCAAATTAAAAACATGAAAACTAAATTTCATACTTTGCCAAACGTTTTTGGGCGCCCTTGCATTAGTGTTTTGTGAGCAAAGCCTTTGCTTCCTTTACAGCTTGCAGTCTTTTTTTGGGGATTTTGAAACCAGTTCCTGGCATCTTTCCGGAGATATTTTTACAGCTTGGAGTCCTGCAAAAATTGACACTGGTTTCCTGTTTACAACAGCAGCCTTCAAGTCAATCCACAACATCTCGATGGGATTCAAGTCTGGGGTCTGGGATGGCCAGTCCATAACTAATTTTCCCTTTTTTTTCAAAAATTCCTTTGTAGACTTCGCAGAATGCTTCGGGTCATTATCCTGCTGGAATACAAACCCTGTCCAATAAGCCTTCTAGCACTGGGTAACAAATGAGAGTTCAGAATGTCTCATTTTGCAGCATTCATTGATCCTTCTACAATACAGAAGGTTCCCAGTGCTTGAGGAAGAAAAACAAGCCCATCCCATCACACAACCTCCACCATGTTGAACATTGGGCGTGATGAACTACTTTTAAATTTTTCTCCTCTCTTCCTCCAAACATAGTTGCTTTCCTCGTGAAAAAATTATATTTTGGATTCGTCCGACCATAGAAAATCAGGTATCTTCAAGCATTCAATGGAAAACTTCAAATCGCTTTCTTTGGTGTATTGTCTTAAACAAAGGTTTGTAGCATGTTTTTCGTCCATGGACATTCATCTTAAGGTATCGTCGTTTGCTCGTGAATTTCTTGACCATCTTCTCTCAATTCTTGTGTCCAATCTTTTGCAGTAATCAGAGGATTTTGCCGGGCTGCTCAAACGATTCTTCCAGATCTCTCTTGGTCTTCCACACCTGGAGCTAGTTGCAGTAGTTCCTGTTCTCTGTCATTTTTCTGGTAGTTTCTCCTTTTTCGTTTAGTTGTGTCGCTGCCATTCAGAGATCGGTGCTGTACTCTCTAGTTTTAACCGTTTGTGTTGCTTTTTTGAAATCACAAATGTCCTATTTTTCAGCACTTGGTTATGTGTGTATTTATTCATTCTAGAATTCAGGTGATGGTTTTCAAATCATAACTGTAATTAGCAACGAATGTGTTTCATACAAAATATGTTGGTTACCCAAATACTTTTGTCAAAGTATGAAATTAGTTTTTGCATGTTACGGAATTATTTATTATAAAAGCTGAATCTAATTTACATCAATAGAATAATTGGAAAGGATAGAAATCACGTGGTGATTTTTCTCTATCTGCGATTTGTATAAAGCAGCAGCTACACTTGTAACGTCGCTGAGAGAGTAGATCTCACACTCGCAATGTAAAATGACAAAGACTACAACGTTTAAAAACCACAAGAGGTTCTACGTTAACAGATTCAAATGTGTGGAGATCAGCTTGTCATCTTTGTCCCCCCCCCCCTTTAGATTTATTGACTTATAATGTGTTTGTGTTCAGAGGCTGCCTGTAATCAAGTTGAGAGGGTTTCATTCTCTTCAGTTCTTTGCATGGCAGGTGTCCGACGCAGCAGAGAGCAGGAGAACGAAACTCGCTCTCTATTTGATTAGAAGCGGCCACCGAACATCTGAATGAAATATTCTACCAGTAATGCAGTGGTTTGGTCCCAGTGGTGTTGTAAAAATAAAAAACAGGAGGTTTTGCCTCTTAAAAGACTGCAGTAAAAACTTTGCCCTAGACCCTGTGATACAGTAAAACCAGTCTAATCCTACCCCGTTATAAAAACTGATATTCTGTATCATTTTTTGGGGTTCCGCCCAAATCCCTACTGAAATGAATGGGGTGTTCCCCTCAGCAATCCGGAACCCGCCTGTCTGTTCTAGAATCCGGCAGGATTTGAAAGTCTTGTTGCAGAATTGAGCAAGTTTCATTTATGGGTTCCAGTAATCAAAGAGTCACGCTTTTACAGCTTGGTCATGATTAGATCCAACGAGGCTGCTAGTTATTCACATATTAAACAGTAACTAGTTGCCTAATCTCTGGGAGGGCATCGGACGCTGCGCTGGTGTGTCTTGAGTGAATCTCAAAACACCTGTCTTGTATATATCTAACCGTGTGTGTGTGAAGCTATTCCTGGTTTCTGCTGGCTTAGTTTCTCTGTGTGGGCAGAGCTCCAGCTAGGGTCAGTACAGTTCCCACACTCCTCTTGCAGCTGTGCACGCAGTAATTGTTGAAATCCCTTGGTTACCCGTGCATACATCAACTACAAAACATTTTTTCAATAAAACTGAAAATCCACATCGCGTCATTTGCCCGTTCCCCTGCGGTGTTGTAAAATCCTGATTTCCACATTGGAGGCGGTGCAATTTTAAAACATGCTGCAGGGCTCAGCTGAACACAAATCAGTCTCTCTATTCTAATCAGCTTGTTTTAGACTTTTGTTCTATTTCCACAAAACTAGCTTTTTATCTTAGTGGTTCTAAATTTTACAATTATAACAAACCTGTATCATGTGTGTGTTTGATCAAATTCTGTATTGGACTTCAATTGTTTTGTGTGTGAAGCATTTTGGGATCTTTGTGATGAAAGGCGCTATAGAAATGGGAATTTTTTTTATTCATGTTCAAATATCATTTTATTTGGGGTGCAGTATTAGATTACAGTGCCTGTACAACTATGGCCAGACAGTTTGCAAATACCTAGAATTTTATGATTAAAAGACAATTCTATAAAAAAATTAAATTCAACATAAAATGTAGTTATTTTATTGATCATGTAATCAAAGAAAACTACAAAAATGAGATTGTAAAAGTCTACCATAACAGTAGTACAGTATGTCATGTTAGATTTTGAAATGTCACATTTATTAGTTAAGTATATGGGAAAGCTCAATGGAATTCAATGTGTTAACGTAACATTATTCAGCAGGTTTCATTCGACTTGAGGCAAAATTAGTTCATTATATAGAAGTGATGCAAAAAACAGCTTTTGGCCAGAGCTGTGCAATCCAGCACACTAGCCTCCGGTCCCAAGCGAGTGTGGATCAGACACACTTTGAGGTACCTTGCCAGTCCGGCTCCTCTCCTGACTGTTGTCTCCCCTCCCCTCCCCTCCCCTCCCCTCCCCTCCCCTCCCCTCCCCTCCTCCCTGTCTCTCTCATCCAGATGGACCCAGTGCAGAAGGCCGTCATGAACCACACATTCGGAGCCCCGCTGATCAGAACCAAGCGAGCAGTGATCTCCTGCAACGTGTGTCAGATCCGATTCAACTCAGAGGTGAGCAGGGCGGCAAAATCAGACCATTTGAATATTATCACGAGAAGGAAGTTATTACTACAGTGTACATCTCCTCCTCCTCCTTTCCGTCCCCAACCCGGTTAATTAAGAGAACTTGCATGAAATAGATACAGTAACAGTTTTGCAAAAATATTAAAAACAGGGGTTTTACCACTTTTGAAAAATAAATAAATAGAACTAGAGTTAAAAGACTGGAGTTGAAACGCTTTGAAAATATTGCCCTAGACACCGCGATACAGTAAAACCTGTCGAATCCGATACGATTCAACTCGGGAGGTGAGCGGAGCACGAAATGAACGAACACACGATATTTCAATATTACTGAGAGAAGCAAAAGGAATTCCTGCCGGTTAGGATTTTGAAATATAAAAAAAAAGGAGTTCCTCTGTCTGTAGCAAATCTTCACTAAGCAGTTCAGTTTTTAAAACACGCCTTTAAAATGTAGCCAAACCCCTCCTAGCCTAATGTGCCAGAAACGGTCAAAGATAATAAGATTAATACAAAAATTGATATGTTTCCAGTATAATAAAATCAAGACTGAACTAAAAAAAAAAAAACATCGGTGTACGCATTCAGAAACGTGACCCAGATAGCTTGCTGTTATTGAACACCTACAATGATACACGCACACAACCACACAGCCTCTCAAGGGTTAAGTCCGCCTGGCACCTGCCAGTTCAGAAGCCTCCTCTCCTTACTGGACCAGCCCGACTAAGCTGGGGCTCAGGAAACATTACCCCTGCAGCTTATTAAAAATACAGCAGGCTGTGCTGGAGCAGAGAGAAATGCCATTGTCCACCTGATCTCAAATGGGGGGGGCGCAGCAGGCTGTCAGAGCTGCGTGCCTCCTCCGAGGACGTGGGGTCACAAGCGTACCACGTCTTTCAACACCATTTAATTACAGAGCTGCCCAGGAGATTTCTCAGAAGCCAAAGAACTGCCACCTTGGAGTATGAACTCAATGAGTTCTGTCAACAGCTTGAGAGAGCGAGAGCGAGAGCGAGACTCTGCACTGCTCACCTCAGCTCTTTCCCCAGACGAGGTTGAAGTCTGCTCAAGATGCAACGATTGCATTGCGCCAGCCTCAATTAAAAACACCCATTTAAAATCAAATCAAGATCTCGCATCTGCAGCCGCACACCTTTATTACATCACAAGCGCAGTCCGGTTGCATTTTGAAGAGCTTTGCTTGCTCCTTTTTGATACTAGCAAACCCAGGAGCGGATCACGCTGCTGTGCAGTGGGAGTCTTCTCTCCATCCCTGAATGGGTTGCTCACTGCACCTCTGCTTTTAACTCTCTTCAGAGCCAGGGTTTGCTGATCACAGCAGAGTAGAAGCGAGGGAACGCTTTGTTCCCCAAAATGAGAAGCCGGTCAACTCTGTTTACCCTCGACTACACTCCTGTGCGTTTCCATCTATCTTTTAAAAAATAAAATAAAAAGCCCTGATTAGACACATTCCTCTTCATCCATTAAAAGCATGACCTGTCAAGGCTTGGACTTCAGCCTCCATCTCGCTGCCGGACTTTATGAAGTCCAGCTGGGATTTACCAGGGAATCCATTTCACGGTTTATTTTACCCCCTTTCCTATAAAAACATTCTCTCAAGTTCTAATGCCACGAGTGCCGGTTTGTATAGAGTTACTGTTTGATTTACATTTTTTTTATTAAAATAAAAGACCTAAAGCCTGAAAAACTAAACAGAGAAAGGGTAAAAACCTCAAGGAAACTTTATCCAGCCTCTGCTGGAACAGGGAACTTTTCTACAAGGAAAAATTCAAGCATTCACCACGAGGACTTCCATATTTCATATGGATTTATGTTCTCTTTCCTGGAAATGTATTTGTGTTTAGTTACTGTTTGCTTTGCTATTACATTAAACATGATTGGAAAAAGTGAGAAATGAAAACTTGCATAAAAACAGTAAGCCAAATGCTGCAATGATCCAGGTTATGTATGTGCCTCTCTCTCTCTCGCAGAACCAAGCAGAGGCTCATTACAAAGGGAACCGGCACGCCCGCAGAGTCAGAGGGATCGAGACCTCCAAGAGCCGACCCAGGGAGAACGACAAGCCCCTTCTCCTGCCTGCCCCCGCCCCTCCCTCCACCCCCTCCCCCACCAGCAACCTGGACGAGAGTGAAGCTAGCAGAGCAGGTGAGTGCCACTCAAAACTACTTCAGCCAAGTCTGTGGATATCGAGATCATCAGGAGTTACAAACTCACACTAGCCCTGCTGCTGCACCCAGTCACTCTTACCTTGTTGGCTCTATCTTGAGAGCTCCTCAGTGTCCTCAGTGAGTCACTTACCTATTCAGCCAGTCCACTCGGAGCCGCGCACTCCACTGTTGGTCACACTTACCTTTTTTAGCTGTATTTAGGGAGCCTCTCATCACTCTAAACATCACTGACCTTTTTAGCTGCCTCTCAGGAGCCCCTCGGCATACTGAACAAACCCTACCTTGATCACCGCGTCAGGAACCACTCTGTACGCCGTCACTCACACTTACCTTTTCAGCTCCATCTCGAGAGCAGCTCTGCCCTAAACATCACTTACCTCGATCAGGACCTCAGGAGCCCCTCGGCACTCTGAACCACACTCACCTTTTTGGCCAGATCTTGGAAAGCATTCTAAACACTGCTTACCTCTTTATCACCATCTCAGACACTCTGTATACGGTCAGACACACTTACCTCTATCACCATCTCAGACACTCTGTATACGGTCAGACACACTTACCTTTTCAGCTCCATCTTGACAGCTCAGGACATTAATATGCTTTACCAGACCTCTCTGTGCTTTACAATGCTTCCCTATGCTTTACCAGACCTCTCTGTGCTTTACAGTGCTTCCCTATGCTTTACCACACCTCTCTGTGCTTTACAATGCTTCCCTATGCTTTACCAGACCTCTCTGTGCTTTACCAGACCTCTCTGTGCTTTACAATGCTTCCATGTGCTTTACCAGACCTCTGTGCTTTACAATGCTTCCCTATGCTTTACCAGGCCTCTCTGTGCTTTACAATGCTTCCCTATGCTTTACCAGGCCTCTCTGTGCTTTACAATGCTTCCATGTGCTTTACCAGACCTCTGTGCTTTACAATGCTTCCCTAGGCTTTACCCAACCTCTCCGTACTTTACAATGCTTCCCTATGCTTTACCATGCTGTCACTGTGCTGTGTTACACTGTGTTTTTATTATGGTACACGGTTACACGGGCGGGTCTGTCACGGTACAGACCGCAGCTGTGGTGAAGCCGAGCGTGGATCTCTGGCCTGCCGCACAGAGCCGCTGGGCACAGACTCGACAACGCTGGCCCACGCCTACACTCCAGCTGTGTAATTTCACTGTGTTTATCCCCCCTCCTCCTCATGCAGCCTTTCTGATCCCAAAGCCAGAGGCTCTTAAAGCTAAAATTAGAGAGAAGTGGGATAACACAGACGCCCTAAAAAGAGGCAAAAGCGCAGCAAAAATAAAATTAAAAAAAAAAAAAAAAACTGCATATCGTACAATGCAAAGCACATGAACAGAACTTGTGCGATTTCTACTCTGCTTCCAAACTACAGTTTCTTTGGCGTATACAGTTTTACAAACTCACTGCTTTCATATAGTGATGGAACCAGGGTGGGAAGAAGACTCCTTTTGCACAGCAGTGTCACCCATTCCAGGTTTTACTACGAGCTTGATTAGCCACAGTGTGTCTAGGTAACAAGCTCAGGTGTGTCTTAAACTCATAATAAAAGCCAGGAATGGATCAAACTGCTGTGCAACGGGAGTCTTATTCCCATCCCTGTTCCATTACGGGAGAGCGCTGTACTGAGAGATTAATTAGGGAACATGGCTGGCTTCCTGCTCAGACATCTTCAGAGAGACGGGAGTCAAGCAGAACCCAGCAGAGCTCACCTTACACTAGCCCAGCTAATGGAGTGATCAGTTACGAACGCTAACGTCCACAGGGCTCGAATGACAGTCTGCTGTGCGGTGGAGAGATCCGAGAAGGAGGAGGCTTTGTACCGTCTACAGGGATGGAAATGGAGACTCCTGTTGCACAGCGGTCATTCTAATTACTAATGTACGATTATGTGCACAGTGTTGTTTTCGAAGGCTGTCGCGAGAAAAGTCTATGCATTTTTATTCCTGCTTGATTTCGAATAGCAAAAACATTCCCGATATGTAATTGCAGGGATGGAAACAAGGACTCCTAATGCATAGCAGCTTCATTAGCCCCAGTGTGTATTGGTAACAAGCTCAGGTGTGTCCGATTTAAACTCACAGTAAAACCAGACATGGATCCAAATGCTTTGCAATGGGAGTCGTCTTCCGATCACTGATCTATACTGCTTCTCAGGTTTCACAAAACAGCCCAGCAGGGAAAAAGGTTAAAACACAGATTTGGACTATTAAAATAAAACAGGTCTTACCCTTTACATATCAAGCCTGTGGTTTAAACTGAACTGCACAGAAATATACTTGCTGCAGCATCACTGGCATGCAAGGGGACAGGCGGTTTCGGATAAAGTCAGAACGTTTTGTGCCGAGTTCACAAGTTCTAAAATTATTTTTTCGTGACTGGTAGGATGTTGACGAGGTGCCCACTTTATATAATTATTTGGCAGCGCTATTTAAAATTCCTTCCAGGTTTTCACACCACATAGCAACGTGCTGTTTTGAGATCACTCGTGAAACACAACAGGATCTTAGTCAATGAGCCGCACCTTGTATTTACGAATAAACATTTTAATAAAAACAACATGCGCCCTCCCGCACGGTGGCTCCCTCTAGCGGCTGGTTTTGGTACTGCAATAGTTTACAATTCAATTTGAGCTGTGAAAAGAGAGAAAAAAAAGGACAAGAAAAAATTTGAGGGAGAGAAAGTGAAAAAAAGCATGAGGAGGAGAAGAGAAAGGATGTGGGGCGCCAAAACGATTACAACATGAAAACCAAAGCTTATCTGGATTTAATAAAAAGTAATTAAACTGAGGACAGGCCTACGCAGGGTGCCAGATCAAAATCTGTTAGAATCCCTTCACCCCACAGAGAGGGAGGGAGACACACACACACACACACACACACACACACACACGTCTGAAGAGGTTATTCCATTCTACAATCTGCTCCAAACAGGGCCTCGTTATCGTCTGTATTGCATCATACTTTAACCATTTTAAAATACACTGTACCTCCGTAACCAAAAGCGATTGCAAATTTTTTTTTTTTTTTAAAAACACACACACCACAAAACCCTCCTCAATGCAAGCCTTGTCATTAGTAAATGCTTAAGGAACCCTAAAATGTGTTGACTCAGGTTTAGTCTAGGGCTCTTAGTCTGTTTTAGGTATTCGTCTAACTCTTGGTACGTCTGAATTTTCCACAATGGTCGTATAGTTGCAGCTCACACAAGGACTCTGCAATGGGAGTTCTGCTCTGCTCCATTTTTAAAACAGCTGTAAAAACATCCGTCTAAAAACTTCAGGAGAGCGATTTGATTTATTCTTGCATCTTGTGTCGAACACAACAGCATAAAACCAGGGATCACATGGGACTTTATGGCTTCATCAGTGTTACTGAAACTAGAAGAAACCGAGTCAAGCAGACAGGCGTTTCTAATGCTAGTGCCTTCATCAGTGTTACTGAAACTAGAAGAAACTGAGTCAAGCAGACAGGCGTTTCTAATGCTAGCGCCTTCATCAGTGTTACTGAAACTAGAAGAAACCGAGTCAAGCAGACAGGCGTTTCTAATGCTAGCGCCTTCATCAGTGTTACTGAAACTAGAAGAAACCGAGTGAAGCAGACAGGCGTTTCTAATGCTAGTGCCTTCATCAGGGTTACTGAAACTAGAAGAAACCGAGTCAAGCAGACAGGCGTTTCTAATGCTAGCGCCTTCATCAGTGTTACTGAAACTAGAAGAAACCGAGTGAAGCAGACAGGCGTTTCTAATGCTAGTGCCTTCATCAGTGTTATTGAAACTTGAAGAAACAGAGTCAAGCAGACAGGCGTTTCTAATGCTAGTGCCTTCAGCGTTATTGAGGCGACACTATGCTGTATAATTCACGAGCACCACATTAAACTTTCAGCACAGCCGGGTACGCTACAGCTTCACAGCTCGTTAAAGATTAATTAGCCCCGCTGACGAGGTGAAGCAGCGTCCAGTTCCTGAAATCTGACTTAACCCTTCACGCGCTGGGATCATAACAGTCAGAGACACTTTTTCAACAGGGGCCAGCAGTCAGAGTATTATTATTATTATTATTATTATTATTTATTTCTTAGCAGACGCCCTTATCCAGGGCGACTTACAATTGTTACAAGATATCACATTATACATTATTTCACATTATACAGATATCACATTATTTTTACATACAATTACCCATTTATACAGTTGGGTTTTTACTGGAGCAATCTAGGTAAAGTACCTTGCTCAAGGGTACAACAGCAGTGTCCCCCACTGGGGATTGAACCCACAACCCTCCAGTCAAGAGTCCAGAGCCCTAACCACTACTCCACACTGCTGCCCTAATGCAATGCAGCCACCATCATCGTACAGAACCACCATTCAGAGCTGCCTGGACAGCAGTCCGAGTATGCAATGCAGCCACCATCATCGTACAGAACCACCATTCAGAGCTGCCTGGACAGCAGTCCGAGTATGCAATGCAGCCACCATCATCGTACAGAACCACCATTCAGAGCTGCCTGGACAGCAGTCCGAGTATGCAGTGCAGCCACCATCATTCAGAGCTGCCTGGACAGCAGTCCGAGTATGCAATGCAGCCACCATCATCGCACAGAACCACCATTCAGAGCTGCCTGGACAGCAGTCCGAGTATGCAATGCAGCCACCATCATCGTACAGAACCACCATTCAGAGCTGCCTGGACAGCAGCGATGACCGCAAGCTTTGCATGTCATGCAAATCAAATACAAATAAAAAAAAACTACAAAATGATACTGCAAATTGTCTACCGGGAGCCAGAATAGCCGTACAGTATTTCATGTTCAATTTCAAAACGTCGCGTTTTTCAAAAAGTCAGTTTTAAGTGAAGTGTATGGGGGGAAAAACTACAAAGCGGTGTGTCATTCAGTATGTTAACGTAACATTATTCAGCAGGTTGCATTCAACTTCATGAAGCAAAATGTGTTCATTCTATAGGGTGATGCAAAACTTTAGTTCAAAAGCATGGATTTAGGTAGTTCATTGATTCATTAACAGTAAAGTCACCCAACCCCTAGAGACCCCCCCCCCAGTCTAGTCTAAAGCAGCAGGCACTTCTGAATATAAAATAAAACACAAAGGTATGTGTATACTGAAGAAATATATATATATATATATATATATATATATATATATATATATATATATATATATATATATATATATATATATATATATATATTTCTGGATGTATATAGTAATTGTTTTTATCAGGTGGTCTTCTTGGGTCTCTCTTTGTATTAGTGATTGCATTATTGAGATGTACCTGTGCTGGCTCTGTGGTCACAAAGTGAATAAACTAATATTTGATCTACACGTAGTGGTAATACAAACATTCTGAAGTCTTGTGCATGTGTTTCAAATGCACTTCTGTCTGGTCTAAAACAGCAGTGTCTAAATCAGCAGGCACTTTGTATAGAAATAAATACTCACAGTTTGGTCTCCCTCTGTAGATGATCAGCCCCTCCCACAGATGAAAGTCTCCACCCCTGCTCCGCCTCCAGTTCCAGTTGCCCCGCCTCCAGTTCCGGAATCCCCCATGCTGCTGCCTCCCTGCTCGCTGTTGCCTTTGCCCGTGCCAGGGGGCGCTCTCATCTCTTCTCTCCCCTCCCAGGGGGGCTCTGCCGGGGCCAGGACCCCTCGAGCAGACCCTGCAGGAGTCCCCAACGGCTCTCCCCTCACCCCCACCCCAGAATCTGAGGAGGACAAGGCGAAGAAGCTGCTGTACTGCTCTCTGTGCAAGGTGGCCGTCAACTCCCTGTCTCAACTAGAGGCACACAACAAGGGTGAGAGACAAAGACAGAGATCATGATGCTGTTTATACAGTAGCTAAAAATCACAGACCAGATTGGAGCTGGAGTCAGGTTTTAATGGGATTCAGAAGCAGCGATTTCCCCATTGAGTTTGTGCTGTAAAAGAAAATAAAATTAAATAAAATTACTAAAATATGAAATGCAAGACTCCAATGTAAAAAAAACTAAGTTTGATCAAATCTGACTCTGCAGAAAAATTACCTTTTAAAAAAAAAAAAAAAAGTGCTTTGCAAAGTTTTTTGAAATAGCTTGCTACAGATTATAAAAACACAATTATAAACTCATGGGGGAAGTCAAGCAGACAAGCGTTTCTAATGCTGGTGCCTTCAGCGGGATTGAGAGTAGAGTAGTGCAGAAAGCAGTAGTTTATTTCTGCTAGTCTGTTTTATCGCGCGTTTCCTGTTTGTTCTTGAAGGCGCGGAGACACTTCAAAAGAGGGTCTCAAATTAGAAGCTGTAGACCCTGCCGCACTCCGCTCCAACGCTGCTTAAACACGTCAAGCGATGGGTGACTAATCAGTTTGGAAACCACAAGAAACGCTACAAAAACAAAAACACAGTCTGGGAGCAATTTAGAGTTCAGGATTAATTAGGATCCAAGTCTTTCCCACAGCCATGTGCTGTCCAGATTGTGTGGGGGAGTTGGGGGAGGGGGGTGGATGGATGAGTGTCCCAGCGGCTAAAAGTGTCTTCTAGTTTCACCTCAATAACGCTGATGAAGGCGCTAGCATTAGAAACGCCTGTCTGCTTGACTCGGTTTCTTCTAGTTTCAATAACACTGATGAAGGCGCTAGCATTAGAAACGCCTGTCTGCTTGACTCGGTTTCTTCTAGTTTCAGTAACACTGATGAAGGCACTGGCATTAGAAACGCCTGTCTGCTTGACTCGGTTTCTTCTAGTTTCAGTAACACTGATGAAGGCGCTAGCATTAGAAACGCCTGTCTGCTTGACTCGGTTTCTTCTAGTTTCAGTAACACTGATGAAGGCACTAGCATTAGAGATATGAGAAGTCAGTCACAATTCCGTACGTCACTCTTACCTTGTTGGCTCTATCTTGAGAGCTCCTCAGTGTCCTCCATGAGTCACTTACCTCTTCAACCAGTCCACTCGGAGCCGCGCACTCCACTGTTGGTCACTTACCTTTTTTAGCCGTATTTAGGGAGCCTCTCATCACTCTAAACATCACTGACCTTTTTAGCTGCCTCTCAGGAGCCCCTCGGCATACTGAACAAACCCTACCTTGATCACCGCGTCAGGAACCACTCCGTACGCCGTCACCCACACTTACCTTTTCAGCTCCATCTCGAGAGCAGCTCTGCCCTAAACATCACTTACCTCGATCAGGACCTCAGGAGCCCCTCGGCACTCTAAACCACACTCACCTTTTCAGCTCCATCTCGAGAGCAGCTCTGCCCTAAACATCACTTACCTCGATCAGGACCTCAGGAGCTCCTCGGCACTCTGAACCACACTCACCTTTTTGGCCAGATCTTGGAAAGCATTCTAAACACTGCTTACCTCTTTATCACCATCTCAGACACTCTGTATACGGTCAGACACACTTACCTCTTTATCACCATCTCAGACACTCTGTATACGGTCAGACACACTTACCTCTTTATCCCCATCTCAGACACTCTGTATACGGTCAGACACACTTACCTTTTCAGCTTCATCTTGAACAGCTCGCTACTAAACATTACTTACCTTTTTTGTAGCCATATTTTGGAACATATTCAGCATACTTGCCTAGTTTCAATAACACTGATGAAGGCACTAGCATTAGAAACGCCTGTCTGCTTGACTCGGTTTCTTCTAGTTTCAATAACACTGATGAAGGCACTAGCATTAGAAACGCCTGTCTCACTTTCCTCCAGTCTAAAACTGCTCTGAAATCTCATGATTGAGCATCACAGATGACTTACAGACAGCAAACCTGTGCATTCTGATACAGCATCTAACCCCAGCAGTGTGTGGCGAGGAACATTCAGTCTAATGCAATACAATTACAATGTGTTCTTTACTCTGAAATCTCACAGGACAATAGTCTGGACAGCAATGGAAAATTCGCTAGCTAAACTTAAGAAAAAAAAAACCCACCCCCCACACCATACAACTCCCAATGCAAGCTCTTCTGGAGTTCATGTTTTTCCCACACTGCACAGCTGCGATGCCTCTCCTCCTCCTGCCATAGAAAGCAGAGAAAACAAATTAAAACAAAAAACAGCAACAAGGCTTCCAAATCCGAGCACACGCGGGTTGCTGGTTTGGACAAAAATAAATATTGCAACAAAACCCAGTCATTAGCAAGGGTACGATTTGGGTTTGTGTACAGTAGTGGTTCATTTGATTTTGTTTGTAAACTGAAGATAAATGCTAGTTACCGGGGTCTGCATAGTGTGGGAGAGAGCTAAACATTGGTTTAAACCATTGACTTTATCCCCTCTCTCTTTCCTATACTGCTAGAGCGCTCTGCAGTGTTGAGAGTGGAGTTCTCTTTCCTATACTACTAGAGCGCTCTGCAGTGTTGAGAGTGGAGTTCTCTGTCCTATACTACTAGAGCGCTCTGCAGTGTGGAGAGTGGAGTTCTCTTTCCTATACTACTAGAGCGCTCTGCAGTGTTGAGAGTGGAGTTCTCTGTCCTATACTACTAGAGCGCTCTGCAGTGTTGAGAGTGGAGTTCTCTTTGCTGTAGCAGGCAGGGAGCAGGCTGTGGGTGGGGCAGGGTGCTGTTTGGTGTCTCAGTATTCCTGGACCGGCTTCTCTGTAAATCACACAGCTGGCTGCCTCAGGGCTGGGAGTCAGGCCAGCAAACAAGGTGCGGTTTAATGAATGTTATTATAAGGCTTCAAGGAGGAGAGAGTGGGGGCGCGGCTGACTTAATCCTTTAAAAACTCCTGCTCAGAACTGCATAAGGTTTGCTTATTACTACTATTCTGCCTAATTTAGAGTTTGTAGGAAACTTTGTGCGAAGTGGAGATTATATTACATAAAAATAAATAAAGTGAAATAGAAGTGGGAGAGCTTTATTTAAACAAGACAAAAGCAGCTACATGAACAACTTGTTCACACACAGCTGTGCCTCCTCCCTGCTTGTGCAGATTACCCAACACCCCACCCTCCCCCCGATCTCAGCTCCAGCTCCCAGAATAGATTGCGCTGCGGTTTGTTTTCTTTATGCAGCCAAAGAGTGCAAAACATTTGAGTTTCAAAAGAAAGAAATGAGGGGGATTTGAATCAGCATAGAATCAGCCCAGAGCAGCTTAACTATGAGAGCCAAGAGACTATACAGCTGTGTGAGATTTATATACACTTACATAGATACATAGATTAAATGTGTGCATGCATTTGTGACTCTAGCCCCCTCCGGTGGAGAATGGAAGTATTTTTTTTTTTTTTTATTGAGTCACGTTTCTTACTGCAGTACAGAACAGGGCTGTATCAGCGGCTGGCTAACTGAGCCCCAGAACGACACTCTTATCCCACATTTTGAATAAACAGCCTGTAGGTTTCGGGTAGAAGAGCGAGTCCAGACAGCATTGCTCTCGCTAACTCTCCCACTACCCCTCGCAGGCACCAAACACAAAACCATCCTGGAGGCCCGCAGTGGGCTGGGCCCCATCAAGGCGTATCCCCGGCTGGGCCCCCGGCTGGCCCCGGAGCAGGGGGGCTCCCCCGCGGACCCCAGCACTCAGGAGAGGACCTTCCACTGCGAGATCTGCAACGTGCGAGTGAACTCTGAGGGGCAGCTCAAACAGGTGAGGTCTGCTAAACTACTGTCAATACACAGCCCAGTCTGGTGACCCACCCTCGCGGACACTGCTTTAGCAGACTGGGCTGTACAGGATTGGCAGGGATGGAAACAAGACTCCCGTTCCATAGCAGCGTGATCCATTCCTGGTTTTACTAAGAGTTTAATAAAGACACACCTGAGCTTGTTACCTTTACACACTGTGGCTGATCAAGCTCATAGTAAAACCTGGAGGAGTGGGTGAAACTGCTACTCTGCCTACCCTGTACACAGCCCAGTCTGCTAAGCCACTATCCTGATCCGTCTTGTGGTCCAGGACTTCACGAATAGAAGAGACTCTGCCCAGCTGACCCCCCGTTCCCTCCCGGTTCTCTTTTCTTTCAGCACATTTCCAGTCGCAGACACAGAGATGGGGTGGCAGGGAAACCCAACACTCTACTGAACAGAGGCAAGAAACAGCGGACAGGAGACCTCACTGTGAGTGTGGAGGAGAGAGACAGACACAGACAGACAGAGAGCTGGATAGAAGTAAAAGGGATTGTGAGAGATTGAGGGATGGAGGAAAAAGTGACAGCAAGTGTGAGGGGGTGCAGAGATGGGTTTTAAAAAGTGCACAGATTACAGCACTAGATTTGAGTGTTGAAATAGAATTTAAAAAAAAAAGTTAGTTTATTTCTGAAGAAAAGTGAACTGTGATATTTTGCCTGTTTGCAGGGTGCTCCTAACACCCATTCCCTCTCTGTCTCTCTCTCTTTAGTCCACTCTATCATTCTCTAAAGACCTCCCGAAGTCTCTGGGGGCGGGGCTCCTCCCCAGTCCTCTGGTCATTGCCGCGGCGATGGCAGCCGCCACCTCCTCTTCCCCATTGGCTCTCCGGGCAGCAGTAGCCGGCCACGCCCACCACCCCTCGCATCATCACCACCACCACCTCCTGCAGGGCCCACCCCTCAGCCACACCCTGCTAAGACCCGCCCCTGGACCTATCCGCACCGCCCATGGGCCAATCATCTTCTCTCCCTACTGATCACCCCCACCAGCACAGCCAATCAGAAGCAGCAAACACTTCCGAAGAGCACACTGTGAAAAAACATCCAAATAAAACTAAATACACAAGAAACAGCAGGTATAACGAACCCTCATTTCATAACCTGACCTTCCCTCAATTCCAAAGATGATGAAAAACTATCTAATAAGGAAACCCCTTTAAACTGCTTGACCAACCCCTGACTCTTTCCTTGCCACTGAAACAGAATCATCTTATCAATCAATCAGAGACACTGGAGCAAAGCCATTGTATTGCAACACCTTTTTTGGGGAAGTGGGGACCCTAACTCTATATTAGGAGAGAGATTGTGTGCAGGGGATTGCCAAACTGCGGAGTTTCAAAATTACAGGCTGCTTGAGAAACAGGAGAGGAGTTAAATATGGTGAAGTGAAGAAAAAGAGGAGGGGAAATACCCAGTGATTTTATAAATCTGAAGAAGAACGACAACACTGCTTCAATTCAGCAGAAAAAAAAGAGGATAACGTTGGCGTCAATGTCAGAAATAGACCCAGCAAGAGAGACATTTGGACAGGCAGACGCTGTGGACGGGACACACATATGCAAGGATGGACTTAATCTCTCCTCTCCTCCCCCCCCCCCCCAAGAATCAAATGCATTTTTTTTTCTGTAGAACACAGACATATACGATTAGCAATGAGAAAATGTTATAAAATAAAAATAAATAGATATTTTTCTATTAGAGTTCATGTTGTTGCTCCTGGGGGCTGTGGGGGCGACTCGGGGCAAATGGTTATATAAGAATAAGTCAAAATTTAGGAGCACAGGCCAGTTTAGGATACCAATTTCTCCATCATTTAATCTGGAAGCTGTACCGGGTTCAGAAAGATGAATCGGAATTTGAAGTCGCAGGTTTTATAGAGGATAGGACTTCTAATACACGTTTGGCTCGAGTAACCCCCTCACCCCCCCTCCCCAGTTGAATTATGCCTTTGCTTGATCGGACTATGAATTTAAAACGGACTATATAGGAAAAAACGAACATGGAGATTGTAGCAATACTGAGTCCTTACTGGTTATTCTTAATTCATGCAATAAACAAATGAGAAAAAAAAACAACTAATAAATCAATAAAAAACAACTCAAGGACTTCCTGGGGAAAATAAAAAAAAACCACACTCTAGCGTTCTACTGAGGGGGAGGGGTGTTGGTTATTATTTCGCTGGGTTTGGGTTGCGTTTGAAAAAGGCGGCTGGAGTAGGAGATCTCTCTGCTGACTGCACTGAACTGGGGCTCTGGAATTTACTGTGAAACCTTTATGAAATCTTCATGGTAAAAAAGCATAGCAAAGTGTAAGCAAAGCACAGTGAAAGCATAGGAAAGCATTGTAAAGCACAGAGAGGTCTGGTAAAGCATAGGGAAGCATTGTAAAGCACAGAGAGGTCTGGTAAAGCATAGGGAAGCATTGTAAAGCACTGAGAGGTCTGGTAAAGCATAGGGAAGCATTGTAAAGCACAGAGAGGTCTGGTAAAGCACAGGGAAGCATTGTAAAGCACAGAGAGGTGTGGTAAAGCATAGGGAAGCATTGTAAAGCACAGAGGTCTGGTAAAGCACAGGGAAGCATTGTAAAGCACAGAGAGGTCTGGTAAAGCATAGGGAAGCATTGTAAAGCACAGGGAGGTCTGGTAAAGCATCTTAATAAACATGGCAAACCAGGGTAAACGCTGGTAAATGCAGAGTATAACCATGGGACAAAATCCTGTGGTCAGCTTCTCTAAGGGTACGTTCAGCTGTTCATTCAGGGAGTTTATTTGCTTTCTTTGCTGCTACAGTTTTATGTTCTTACTTCATGGGAAGTGTGGCTCTGTTCTGCAAGGTTTAAAATGACGCAATTTCAGAAAGAACGTTTTACGAAAGGTTTGCATTGAGCAAGCCAGTCCGAGTCACGCTGCTTGGAGGACTAGCCCTGGTTTGCATGGACTCCCCCATCCCGAGGTTACAGCTAAAAATAAAACAATGCAATCCCAGCGAATAGCATTCACTTCCCTGAACACTGAACCACTCTGAAACACAGAAGCATCCAAACCACGCTGAAACTGCAAGGATTACTCGAGCAAAATCAAAAGAATGGGAAGAATGATTATTATTATAATAGCGTTAGCATTCCCTGTGAGATGGAAAACTACCCAAGGTGTTAATAAATAACTCGCCCTACTTGAACCAATTACACAGTTCCAGCTTTATATTGAAAACACAAATCCAGCGCAGTCCCCTGCTTATTTCACACGTCACTAATTTAGTTACTTCTCTGTTGGGCCACGTTGACACACGCACAGTGACACACATGCACGCAGTGACACATGCACACAGTGACACACACGCACAGTGATTTGCACACAGTGACACATGCACAGTGACGCACACGCACAGTGATACGCACACAGTGACACATGCACAGTGACGCACAGCGATACGCACACACAATTCATGACAAATAAAAATAAATCAAATTACAAAAAAAAAAAAGGCTGTTTAAAAATGGTAAAGTTAGCTCAAAAAGGAAAGGCTCACGAAGAAGAGGTAAATGTGTATGAAAGGGGGGCTGGTTTCAGAGCAGCAACTGTGTTGAAAAGGGCTCTCCCCAGGAAATCACATGACAGACTGGGAGAAAGGGGAAGCAGAGTGACGCAGAGGGGGGTGGGGGGGGATTGTGTACAGCTCTGTGCAATTGTTACCAAACTGCGGAGTTTCAATTACAGGCTGCTTGAGAAACACGAGAGAGTTAAATATGGTGAAGAAGAATGAGGAAGAGAGAGACAGACAGACAGACAGACAGACAGAAAGGAGTTCACTTCTAACTGGTCGACGCTTGAGTTGGACACCTCGTGCATCTGCATCATAAGGTACGTTCCTAAAGTTTGTTTTATTATTATTATTATTATTATTATTATTATTATTATGTATCTAGCATGGTCATCCCAATACTAAGATTACTTTACACACGTTCACTTTTACAAAGACTTTATAGTTTGATTACAAATATGCTAAAGAGAAACTGAAGTTCAAAATGAAAAATGTGTAATTTTATTTCTAAATGTAGTTCTATTGGATGAAATTAGATGTATTCATAGATTGATTAAAAAAGGTTATATAGGGTTTTGGCTAAAAATAAAATACATACAATTAACATTTTGATGTGTTTAATATGCCTATCAAGGGAAAGTGTGTTTCAAAACACAACAGTGGAGGTATTTCTAGGCTTTTGATGCCATGGTAACACACTTATTTCTATTGAAATCTTTGAATGTGCTTGTGATGCAATTTACTGCAAATTATAGATAGATAGAGACAAGAGCTGGTCTATCACGAATCATTCAAATTGTTAATTATAATAAAGCTTTTTCTTTTGAGAGCTGTACAAAAAGCCAAGAAAACTGCAAATTTCCTAATTAAGTATCAAGTCTTGGGCAATGTATTTGAAAATGCTGTTGGAGAGGCTGTTTGTATTGTTTAAGTCTATACTTCAGAAGCAAGCGTTTCCATAAGCAACATTGCAATGTGAAGTATGCCAAACAAAGCCAGCCTCCGCTGTGTTTGCCTCTGGTTGGTTTCGTACAGACAAAGGTTTGAAAATCCACTCCTTTGAATTGGCTTCCGTTTTTCAGTCTCATTATACACTTTATATTTCCCCTTTGATGCATTTCATTCATCGTCCAGTTCTGTATTAAAACAGGATGTGTATAAAAAGAAGAGATTCATAAAAATCAGACAATTATTTCATCCCCGTTATACAACATCATAATAATAATAACAGTTACATCAAAACAAACGTTTCTACAAAGTGTTTTGTACGAGAATGAAAGCTGGGTCTCTCGTGTAATTTGTTGTAAAGGGATTAAACTCCATTCCCGTTCCAATCCCTTCTTCTCTCCCAGTTTGCAGGAATGTCTCTGAACCTCACCTCTAACCTCACGGATCCGTTCTCTTGCTACCACCCCTCGGTGGAGGTGTACCGCTACTTTGGGGTTGCCCTGGGCTGTGCGGTGACGCTGGGGGGTGCGCTGGGCAACGCCCTGACCCTGCTGGCTTTGGCATGGGACCGAGGGCTGCACACCCGTTTCAACGTGCTGATCCTGAACCTCAGCGTCGCGGACCTCCTGTACTGCGCCGGTCTGCAGCCCTTCACTGTCGACTCCTACCTGCACCTGCACTGGCGCTGGGGGGGCCCAGGCTGCAGCGCCTTCGCTCTCCTGCTCTTCCTCTCCAACGCAGTCTCCATCATCACCCTCTGTCTCATCGCGGCTGCCCGCTACTTGATGGTGGCCCGCGGCCGGCTCTTCAACAGAGTGTTCGGAAGAGTCGGTCTGGCCCTCCTGGTCTCCTCCACCTGGGCACTCGGACTGGCCAGTTTCGGTCCCCTCTGGGGCGCCTACGGGTTCGTGACGCAGGTGTGCACTTGCAGTTTCCATCGCACCCGCGGCCGGCCCTACTCCACGATCCTGCTGGTCCTGTACTTCTTCGTGGGGCTGGCCTGCGTCGGGGTTTTTTATTTCCTCATCCACAGGAAGGTGAAGGCAGCGGCCGCGGCACTGGAGAGGCACAAGATCAAGAAGGGCGTTTCCATCAGAGCTACCGGAAAGGGAGAGGGAGAGGGAGAGAGCGGCAACACTCAGCACACCGACCTGGAAGCAGATCACAGCCAGGGGTCTCAGGCAGACAGTTCGGGGGCCGCAGCCGAGCAATCAGGGGCCCGATTCCCGACCCAGAAACCAGCGCAACCTGTGGACCGGTCGGGTCCTGCTGAAACGTCAAGCAGCAGCCAATCGGATCCTACGCAAGTCTCGAGCGACGACAACAAAAAACAACCACCCGTCTCGGACCGTTCGGACCCCAGCAGCTCCTCCGGGGACAAAACAGAGAGCCAGAGCTGGCCCAAAACCAAGCCCCCTGCCCCGCCCTCCTCCGGGGAGCAGGACGCGGAGTTCAAGCGCGTGACCCGGATGTGCTTCGCGGTGTTCCTCTGCTTCGTGCTCTGCTACGCCCCCTTCCTCCTCGTCAACGCGCTGGATTCCCAGGGCCGCGCCCCGCAGGCACTCCACATGTTCTGCGCCAACATGACCTGGCTGAACAGCTGCATTAACCCCGTGCTATACGCAGCCATGAACCGCCGCTTCAACCAAGCCTACCGCGGGGTGCTGGCCCGCGCCCTCGCCCCCCTGGCCAGGCTGCGGGACGCAGTGCGAGGGGCGCGAGGTTAGCGGGTTCAGATAGAGCTCGCCTCTCCATAGAGGCCAGGAGCCAGCAACCATCATACAAAACACTCCCTAGTCCAAACGTTTGTCAAGTAATTTGGTGGGTCTACAACACCTTCATCATCATCATCATCGGAGTCTGAATGAAAGTGCTGCGCGAACAGATTGTCCGAGTATTGGGACAGAGCTGTCCACTGAAATCAGGGGAGGATCGCTGGGGTCGATCAGGCTGATTCAGCATTCAGAGTGACAGGAGTGAAGAAACAGCAGCTTGGGTTTGTGATGATCGCTGCTTCTCTTAGATTCTGTGCAGAACAGCGATCCACACAAACCCAAGCAGCTGTTTAACTCGTTTCGCTCTGAATGGATAAATCAGCCTGATCGACAGAAGCATGCAAGATAATCACATTGGAACACAGCAGTGCACGGATCTTAGCTGAGAAACTGGAACTGAAGCAAAAAGGGCAGAACCTGGACTTCAAACCTCAAAAGTACTTTTTTTCGTTTTTACAAAATTCCAACGTATACAGTGTTTTTTTATTGTTGGTATTTAATAGTTCTCAGTTTAGTTTTTTTGGATGGCGAAGGCATTATATTTATTCAACAGCATGCATCCCCCCCCTTAGATATGTTCAGGAGTAGTTCATTAATGTTTCTGTCAGTTTCTGTCAATATAAATGTTAGCACTGTACAAGCAATTTGTATATTATTTTATTAAAGTAATATTATTTTAAAAAATGACATGTGTGTGTGGAATATAACATTTCTTAAATCCTGTTTTGTTGAACAGACACACCATTGAGGAGAGGAGAGGGGGAAGGTGAGGGGGGAGAGGAGAGAGGAAAAGAGGAGGGAAGATGGGAAAAGGAGGAGAGACGAGGGAAAAAGGATGAGAGGAGAAGGAGGGAGAGAGGAAAAGGAGAGGAGGGAAGATGGGAAAAGGAGGAGAGACTAGGGAAAAAGGATGAGAGGAGAAGGAGGGAGAGAGAGGAAAAGGAGAGGAGGGAAGATGGGAAAAGGAGGAGAGACTAGGGAAAAAGGATGAGAGGAGAAGGAAGGAGAGAGAGAGAGAGGAAAAGGAGGAGAAAAAGAGGAGAGTGAGGAAAAGGAGAGGAGAGAGGAAAAGGAGGACAGAATGAGTGAGAGGAAAAGGGGACACGAGTAAATGCATCTATGAAAATGAGAAAGAAAAACTATCCAAGTCCACAAAAAAAATCTGTAAGTTCATGACATTTGAAAACTACAAATCCCTCCACAAACACACACTAGACCACCCTCCCTGACCTCCAACGACAACCCAGCTCCAAAACTAAGCCTGACTGCCTGCCTCCCAGTCCCTCAGCTCTAACCACTAGGCCCAAAATAATTTCCAAGGCCTAAACCTGAACCTAGAGCCAGCAGTTGTGAAGTCCAGCTGATGAGAGCAACATTATTTTTTGGTTAAAAAAAAAAAAAAAAAAAAAAGTCACCAATACAAGAGCTTACACAGACCCACAATTATAGGGTTTGTCTAGAGAAACTAAACTAAAAAAAACAGCTGAAGTCGAGGGAAAGGATTTCTACTGAAGACCTTCCACTGAGGAATGACTTCAAACCAGGACGAAACAGCGAGACTCCCAAGGTAAGTGTGGATTTAAAAAGGGGAGAAGGGATTTCATACGAGAGCGCAACAACTTAACAAATAGGTTTGAAAATGGATCAATACAGACTCACCCAAGAGTTCCTGGAGGAGAGGAAGCACACGCATCCACGCTGGAGCAGGCAAGGAAACCCATGTGGACCAGCTCATAGCCGGTAAGGTCATTATCCCATCACCTCGTTAATAGTTAATTGCCAATTAGAGCCCCACCTGAATTTGATTGGCACCAGCAAGGGGGCCTACGCCCAAGGTCTGAAGCCTGGGATTTGAGTTTAGCAATTTTTTTTTAAAAAAACCTCAAGCCAAAAGAAACAAAAAACTACCTTCCTCGTCCACGCAGCTGAAATTCAAGGACAGGATTTCTACCGAAGATCTTTTACTGGAGAATTCGCTCAAAACCAGGATGGAACGGCGAGGCTACAGAGGCAAGCATGCATTTTCATCACCCCACCCCCCTTGCATTGCCCAAACCTGAAACCCTGATAAGAGTTTAAAAAAAAAGGGAAGAAAGGTTTTCTTCCACTTTAGACACATTTCAGAGACAGAAATAAGAGTTCTGAAACTAACAACCAAATAGGGTTGGAATTTGGCACTCAGACTCACCCAAGAAGTTCCGGGAGGCGAGAGGAAAGCACACACACGTCCACGCTGGAGCAGGCCAGGAAAGCAGAGCACAGCGGATCACAGCCGGTAATTCATTACTTAAATCAGCTCGTTAATAGTTAATTGGCGCCCCACCTGAGCTCAACTGGCATCAGCAAGAGGCCTACACCAAAGACCTGAAGCCTGCAATTTGAGTTTTGAACAAACTAGCACACACACAAAAAAGAAAAATCCATGTGCTCTTTTACAAACGGAAGTCCGAACAGGAGAAAGGAGAGCAGCATTTGTGGTAAGAAAATATCCTTTTTTGAAACATTTTGTACAATGCAATAGTCTAACCCACGTTCTTTGGGGGTTTTTGTAGATGATTTTGTTCTCCTGAATGTGTCGTTTGCTTTCCTGTTCCTTGAGAGTTGCGGTTGTGGGTTTTTGGGGTCAAGCACATTGTAACAAAAGGCTTAGATTTCACTTCCACTCTAGGAGTTTGAGGTCTTGGTTTTGTTTCAGGCGAACCAAGAGTAAAAAAAAAAAAAAAAAAAAAAAACACTTTGAGATTTCTGCTGGACTCCGAAGGCCAGGGAAGTTCAGAAACCTGAAACGCTCGATCACAATTCCAAGATAAAACTGCAAGGAACTAAATGAGGGTTTATATTTATATTTAGGATTTATATTTTTCTGACTTTGTTTATTCCTCATTAGCGAGTTAGAAACGAGTTCATTTGTTTGTTTCTTTGTTTTGCAGGATAAAAATGAAGATTTGGACAGGGATTCTAAACCAGAATACTCAAACACAGAAATTATTTTTCAAGGTAAATCACTTATAATAAATACTACACCTTCTCTTTTGCTGCAGAACGAGGGTAGTTGTTTTAGTATTAAAATGTGACTGCTGAAAACTGCATTCAAAAGTTTAGCAATAGTTCACTTTAAGCATTAGCTCACCTTTTATTTCTCTTCTTTTTTGAAGGCATTAGCTCATCTTTTCTTTCTTCTTTTTTTGAAGGCATTAGCTCATTTTTTTCTTTTCTTCTTTCTTTCTTTCATGTATTAGCTCACCTTTTATTTATAAGAAAAGACCAACCTGTGAAAGCGACCTCTTCTGTGTTTTTTTTTTGCAGGGTGTTGCCCTCCCATCCAGGAGGAACAGCTTTCTTCTCTCAGCCCTGTTCCACCCCGACTGACCCACAGCAGCGCCGCCTTCCTTTTATACTGACTCCTCACACCTGCTCTGAATTAACGGGGCATCGTCCCGTGCAGGAGCAGTTTCTGACTGCTGTCCCGCATCCTTGTACCACCAAAATCGACTTCCCCTTGTGTGCTGTACTCTCTGGTTTTTAATGTTTGCATTCAATGAAAACTCTCGCCATTTGTTTTTTTCCTTTTGAGGTGATCATTGTGAACATTTGAAAGGTGTGTTATAGTCATTAATTTGTATAATGCCATTTTTAATTATTATTATTAAAATAACTATATATTTATTTTTTTCATGATTATAATAATTTAAAAACTTCACCCTAGATTTGAACTCCTAACCTTCAGCCCCAGCAGCTCCGCCCTTACCTGTTGTGCTATAGGCAATGTGATGAGGCTGGATGTTGAACTACAGGTATATATTACCCCCTCTATTGGCCACAGAAGGAATAAAACACACAGTTATGCTCTGGATTTGAACCCATGTCTCCAGGGCAGACAGCAGCAATGCAAACACTGTGCTTTAACCCACTACACCACCACGACGTTCACTGTGCAGATGTGCCTCAATCATTATCACCTATGAGTCTCTCCTTCCCCTCTGAGTGCGACTGGGAGGTTGTGCGTCTCATACAAGGCTAATGGAGCCTGTTTATCACACAACAGACTTTCATTGGGTGGAGCAGCCAGGTTAGTGGGTTCAGGGTTTATTTGGGGGGGGTGTGTGTGGGACAACTGAGCCCTCCTAAATACCCAAGACTTGTTCTTTCATTAACTGAATATGAATGTGTTTTTATGTCAGTACTACACCATCCAGCAGCCCTCTCTCGCTCTCTCTTCCCCATGACCACCCCCTTCTCTTCCCAACCCCAATGCAATGCTCTCTGTGTTACCTGCAGAGGAAACATACTGAACAATAAAAGCCAAGCAACACTGATTTCCTCGTGTCTGGTGTTTCATTGTGCAGCACAGAATCCCGAACACTCTGCTGGCGGTGTGAGGGAAGGAGCTGGTGCAGACTGGTGGGGGGGATGTATGATTATTTAGTTTTTTAATGATTTTGACACCAGCAGCTGCTGATGAGCTCGGGAGCGCGATCGCTTGCAGCAAATTCCTTCACAGGGGCGTTTGCATCGCTTTCAGGACAGCGATGCTGTTCAAGGGAAGATCAAGAACTAAATCTCCCAGAGGCAAACCAAACAGCAGCTGGGTTAATAATAAAGATATTGAGATAAACTTTTTTTTCTGCTTGGATCACACACTTAATACCAGCTTTGGTCTTGCAGTCTGGAGAGGCTGGGCAGGAATGGGGCTCCCCTTCTGCACTCCGGGAGGGGGTGAGGGGTGTCACTCACTCTCTGTTCCCAGAGAATGTCCCCCAGGCTCATCACACACATGTTAGTGCTTACCTGGAGGATGTTGTGTGTGTGTTTGCCAGTCATCTTAATATCAGAGAGGTTTTGAAACCACTGTGTTCAACATTTGGTTTGTTTAACTCTCTTTCACACACCCCCGCCCCTCCTGCAAATGTTACATTTCTAAAACATGCAGTATTTAAAGATTTCGCAGCAGTAAAAGTGAATATATATATTTATTTATTTTACAGGTACAGAGCAAAGAGTTACTGCAGAGGTAAGGCTAATGTTCACCATTGCACATTGATTTTTTATTTTTTTTTTATATATAAAAATCAGTGAATACAATTGAAAAAAAAAAAAAAAAAAAAACTCTGTTCGATTCATCATCCAGAACTATTTAAAAAAAAAAAAAAAAAGTGCTAAACTTACAAATATTTTAAAGAAACTTCACAGGGTTCAAATGACTGGTTTTCACCAGACATTGAGAGAGGCTTGTGGTCCGAGTGTTGGTCACAGAACCCCAAGACGTTTCTTTTCAACAATTTCCCCGACCCCCCCGCTGGACATTCACAAGCTCGGTCACGTTGATGCAGGGCTGCTCGAACCCTGTCCTCGAGGAGCCCAAGCGTCTTCTGCTTTCCATTCCAACTGAGCTCTCCAAACCTTAAATCAAACTAAGAACATGCTTAATGTAAAAAAAAAAAACACACATTTTATCACTAATTAGTTAACTTGAAGTCTGCAACTTTATGAGCTGAGAACAATTAAAAAAAGGTCTAAATTAAGCAAATCATTAGTTTGATTTAAGGGTTCAGTAGGAAAACCAGAAGACGCCTGGGGTCCCCCAGGACTGGTTTGGGCAGCCCCGGGCTAGTGCCCGGTTTTGAAAGCAGTCTCACTCTGCTGTCCAGAATAGGTGACGCACACAATACTTACATTCAACCCACATGTTCACCAACAGCTCTCTGTCCGAGGAGAGCCAGGATCCAACAGGACACTCCTCGACCACTAGAAACACTCAAGCAAGAAGACAAGCAAGCCACACACTGAAAACCCGCCCGTTTAGTAACTGCAACGCTGCAGCTTCCACCTCCTTCAGACAGCATGGTAGAAATAGCCAGGCAGCGAATTAAACCACCTCCGTGTGCCTGGCTAATTCTCCCCTGCTATCTGAAGAGGATGACACGTTGCAGCCAGTTTATCAATTACTTCTTTTTTTATATATCTATCTATCCCGTTTGGTGGCCACACATTTTTTTATTAAATTATTTTAGACATGTTTTAAAAAGAGTTTGTGTGAAACTGTATGGAGTTCGAGAAGTGGCCCGGCCATAACGTTGAGAAAAACAACCAACCATACATGCATTATGAAATAGATACATAGATAGGAAACTTTACATGGTACAATTCTGCACGCAGGGTCTGGAGGGGTTTATATATATATATTATATATAATCCCCACCCCCTGTACGACAGTATCCCTCGGTTCCACAGTGTTTTGTGACAGGATGCAGGGATGTACAAATAAAACTTAAAAAATGAATAATAACAATAAAACTAAATAAAACCATTACCATTGGCTACTATAACATTTTAAACAGGCGAGTTATTTTTTGTTTTTTTAAAACTTATTTACATTTTTCCATTTTTTTTTTTTTTTAATCACCCGTTCATCAAGGTCACTTTCAGACAATCCCTGCATCTTTGTTTTAACTTAACAATGCATTTCTCAAAAGGGAAGTCAAAATTAAAATGTGCATCTTCAGCACACAGCTAGGAGACCCCCCCCCTCCACCTCCCTTTGAAAAACTGCACTAAATCGACAGACAACGATAGAACACAACCCAGTAGAAACAACTTGCATACTTTATTTAATTTTAACCCCAAATCAAGCAGCGATGTTGGCATGACAGAAAATAATAATAAGAACTCACACCCAGCATGGTTTGTGATGTGTGTGAGAGAGAGAGAGAGCTCAGAGACAGGAGAAGAGTCTGTCAATCTCACCCGCACCTGAAGCTCAGTGCTGCGCCCTTCTCTGCGGTGTTAAAAACGAACCTCTTTAGTGTGATACTTTGAAACTTCCCAATGCACCCCCCCCCCCCAAAAAAAAAAAGTCTTGATTTCTGCAGGATAGTCATATCTGGGGATTTAGAGAGGTTCTGAAATGTAGGAAGAGAAGCCCGAGCCATTTACTTTTAGTTTTATAAGAACTTGAAATCAACACAGAGTATAAAATCAGACAATCATACATGTGCAATACCAGCCCCTCTTCAATCACTGCAGGGCCACGTCACAGCTCCTATAGAACTATCTGTTCTATAACACATACAGGCTTAGTTCCCACTAACTGTTTTAAAAAGACCTCGAGAAATGTCATTAAAAAATAATAAAACCTCGACAGAAAATCTTACGCTAATTTCGAGACAAAACATACGCATACTACATTTTTTTTTCAAATGTTTTCATAAATCTTATTCAAATCGAGTGTAATAATGAGTTATTTTATTTCTCAAAAAAAACACCCTTACACTCCCCACCCTGGATCCCGCTTCACAAAGCACTGCCAGCTAGCAAGCTACCTGTTCCAAAATAAACAAACAAACAACAGTATTTTAAGATATCCGAACGATAAGGTTTAGTAGAAACCCACTCGGCAAGTCTGTATGATTAAAAAGTTTTTTATTTTTTTAAATGGAAGCGAGTTTGGATTTAGCAGACTGCAGACTTTGTGAAACCAGCCCCCAGCATTTGAAATAGCGATAAACTGGGACGCACCTCTAAATACTGCTTGACAATAGAGGGGGGGTTCATCAGCTTAGTTTCAGACCCCGATTCCACCGAAGATGAACCCCATGAACCCCAAGATTAGCGCTGTGAAGCTGTCCGTTTGCGGTATCGCTGGACGACAACGACTCAGTTTTGAAGATATTTAGCGTTTATAATAAAAAAAAATAATAATCATGATATCTATTATGAATCACAGAAGCCCTTCAGAAATCAATGACATTTTTCTCATTAAAAAAAAAAAAAAAAATGTAACAATTATTGTTTGGGTTCAATTGCAACGGCTGTACCTTAGTTTCTCTCTCTCTGTTCGGAACGAGGAAAGCAACGTGATACAATACTCGGGTCTCTTTAATATCACAGGGATCACAAAATAAGGACTGTTTTAAAAGAACATTTTGAGAAGGACTGTGCTTTTTTTCCCCCAGTCCATTTTCAACTTAAATCAAGTTTGCATCATGAAATCCACTCACTCCTTCCATGATATTAAAAAGGGTCAGAAGTTTATTCTCATTTTTAAAAGCAAGGTTTTATTTAAGACTAATGAGATCTATATATATATATATATATATATATATATATATATATATATATATATATATATATATATATATATATATATATAGATAGATAGATAGATATTATACACACTTCTTAAAAACAGTCCTTTTCTGAATATAGCCCATAGTCACGGAAGCAGAGGTCAGGTGGGAAAGGGATTCAAATCATACATTTAAAAAATACATATATAATAAAAATTAAAAAAAAACAACAAAATCATTCTCAGTTTTGTAATATACAAAGTTATAGAATAACACAAAACAGATGTGAAATTAGTAGTACTGCCCAACACACTGAGCTAAGAGAAAATAAAAAAAGAAGAATTAGAGCAATGAAATGAAACCATACCATCCTGATGCCGCGTTCCTATTTTGCTGTGTTTGTTTGTTTTGTTGATTTTTTCCCCCAGTCCGAGGCTAAACATCGACATTCACTTCGTGCTAACAAGCTATCATGTAGTACACAAACAAAACTGCGCTATAATGGCAGGCCGCTGTGGAGCTTTCGAAGTCTGAACAGCCAAAAAGGTGCTTTTTAAAATCAAAATAAAAAAGCATGCATTTGAAAAGAACACTAGAGCAGTCATTGGTAAGTGGCTACAAACAGTTTCTGTCGATGATCATGATAATCATCATCATTATTATTATTATTATTATTATTATTATTATTATTATTGTTAAAAGTCTGGCTTCACATGTTCCTCAACCCCAAGCTGCATCACAATAATGATCTTCACTCTCTGTGGTAGAAGGGACACGTGCCCCACGCAAATAAAAACAATGCTAACGTTCCTATTTTTGCAAACGACAGGGTTTAAAATGTACTGACAGGCTGGACCTGAATGGTCAGTTTCCTCCTCGCGATGCTCGAATCGCTCTCTCGAATGTGTTAAAAAAGAAACCGTTTTGAACAGCCAGCGCTCGATTCCTTCTGTACCTTCAGGGGTTAAACAGTAATGAACAAAAGACACAGGTACGAAAGCTATCCCCCCTCTATCTCGCCAACCACTTCCCCCTAAAAGCAGTGACAGTGTGCTCCAGTCTATGGAACTAGACACTATTTAGTGTACCAGGACTATACTGTAGCAAGACCCAGGTATTTAATTAACATGAATTATTAATAAAAGAAATCCCACGGCCTGCCGTGAGCGTGGCTTGATGGGGGCTGGGCGGGTTTAGTAAACTAACTGCGCAGTACTGTGGCTCAGAAGCTGTAGTGAGGCTGCCCTTGTCTGGGGTTATTTCGGGGCAGGGCTGGAAATGCACACATTGATGGGTCACTGTAGGAATTCTATCAGGGAGCTCAGAGTTAGTCCTTGCATCTACATTATCTATGTTATGTGAACATATGTAAAGCGAAGGGCACTGCTCTGTGTAAGCAGGCAAGCACAGCTGTAGCGTTCGCTCACTGGTTCAGCGTTGCTAACCCTCTGCTGCACTCTGCTGGCCAGATACAGAATTGCAAACTGGAATCCGCTTCAGGACACAATGAATTAATTTTTTGTTTTGTTTTGTTTTTCTATGGCAGTGAGATTTTTAGCCTTTGTCCTCAAAAGGAAGGGTCGAGAGGGTCTCAAACGGATCATGCGGAGTTTGATTTAACACTTTTTCTTTCTTTCTGGCGAGAGTTTTCAGTAAAAAAAAAATATCTTTCACGTTTGAATTAGGGCTAGTCTTTTGGCTTGCTACATTAAAACAGGAAAAGTGAAACACACACACACACAGAGAAGCCGACATACACATCTATCTATCTATCTATCTTCTATATATTATATATATATATATATATTTCATGTTGCAAATAAAAAACGGGTTTCATTAATGTTATTTTTTTTCCCTCTCCTCTTGGCAATACGAATCAACTCTAAATGTAGTAATGCATTATGTGCCCACTAGGTGTCACTAGAGACTGCTAGTGCATTGCATTAAAAAGACAGAACCAGCTCTCACCGCTGGGCCACACTGCCTCCCAGTCCACCATCTCTAACCACCGGGCCACAGCTCCCAGTCCACCATCTCTAACCACCGGGCCACAGCTCCCAGTCCACCATCTCTAAACCACCGGGCCACAGCTCCCAGTCCACCATCCCTAACCACCGGGCCACAGCTCCCAGTCCACCACCTCTAACCGCTGCGCCACACTTTTACCTGCAAGTATTAATCTTTAGGAAGCAGCAGCAGCAGCAGCAGCTATACTGAAGAAGCTCGATCGAAGAGCTCTGCCTGTTTGTCTGTTTTTTTTACTTGTAAACCCGCAACTGGCGATCTGCTATACATGTACTGAAGAGCTTGCAGGTAAAAAAAAAAAGCTAAGAAAACAAAAATATGCTAAAATCATTTTACGAACCCCCCCCCCCCCCCCTTTAAAAAAAAAAAAAAAAAAAGAATGCTATGAGTCGTCTTTTTAAACTGTACAGTATTAACACAAAGCTCCACGGCAGACCGGATATTTTAACACCCTCAGCCCCAAACCCACGCCAACCCCCAGCCAGGGGTGGGAACAAGACTCCTGCTGCACAGCAGTGTCACCCACTCCAGGTTTTACCAGGAGCTTGATCAGCCACAGTGTCTATACACAAGCTCAGGTATGCGTGTCTTATTAAACTCATAGAAAAACCAGGAACAGGTAAAAAACAAAACAAAAAAAACTGCTGTGTGACACGAGGTTCATTTCCATCCCTGCTGGCTGTTTAGTACAACAGTGGAAGGGGTAGGAGGATGAAGGTAGTGAGGGGGCCTCCCTGCCTCCGTCCCTCCCTCCCTCCCCCCCCCTCCCCCCTCAGTCTCTCGCTGTGTCGGTTACTTCTAGGGCTCCATTCACTTCTTCACCATCATCTGCCGGCAGACTGGGACTGTGGGGCCATGATGACGTGGGAGGGGCGAGGGGCGTTGCCCATGCCTGCCAGCACGGACATGGCGAGAGCCTCGGCCGCCTCGCGGGTGCTCATGCCGTTGGGGGCGTGGGGGCTCATGGAGCTGTGCTGGATGACTGGGGCGGGGGACGCCGTGGGCTCCGTCATGTCCTTCGGGCTCTCCTCTCCTCCTGAACAAAAAAAAAAACGAAAAGATAGAAAGAAAAAACAAAAAAGGAAAAGAACGTCTTTTCACAGAGGGACCGTTTTTTTGAAAAAAAACTCTGCAATCAGGTTTCAGGGCTGGGAATACACCTGTACATCCACTACAGTCCCTAATACCTACACAATAAATATACGACTACATCATTTGTAATTATTACTATTTTTCAACAGTACACACAACCGTCATTTTACATATTTAGCACGTTGCTTTATGTCCACAGGGATGGCAATAAGACACCTATTGCGTAGCAGCTTCACCCATTCCAGGTTTTACTAGGAGCTTGATAAGCCAGTGTGTACAGGTTAACACGCTCAGGTGTGTGATTTAACTGTGTGACAGTAAAACCAGGAACGGATCAAACGGCTATGCAACAGGAGTCTAATTACCATCCCTGGAGCTTGACTTTTGTTAAGGCTGCCGGACTAGACTCTCTCTCTCTTACCCATGTAGACTTTCTTCTGCAGGGTGGTGACAGGGCAATCCTTGTGGGCCAGCAGGAGCTGCTTCAGATGAGACACTTCGTTTCTCAACAGCGACACTTCGTTCTGGAGTCCAAGAGAGAAACAGTTCGGATCAATTATTATTATTATTATTATTATTATTATTATTAAGGGCGTCGTATTTAATTGAAGCAGCGTTATCTTAGCGCTGTCCTGTATTTAAAGTTCACCAGGGTATCTTTGCAGGGTGCTTTCCCATGGTTATAACTCTGCATTTGCCACAGTTTTCCCTGCTTTGCCACATTTATTAATGCCTTGCTCCTGCCTTCCTTCCTGGGCCACCTTTCTAAATGAGCTGGTTGCAGCTCGCATGCCTTTCTTTTTTTTTTTATTATCTTTTATATATAAGATAACAATCTGAACGGTGATCGGTGGACTGGTGCAGCAGCGAGGGAGTGCGGTATGGGAGTCGATTCGATATCGGGTTTATTTTGTGTTCCCGGTGACTCACGGAGAGCTGCACGTTCATGCCGGACAGCTCCTCTGCCTTCTTCTCCAGAGAGTTCACCCAGACTTTGCGTTTCTGGCGGCAGCGCGAGGCCGCGGCCCGGTTCCGCTCCAGGAAGCGCTGCCTCCGCTCGTCTGGGTCGTCCTCCGCGGTCCGGCGCCGCCTCCCTCCCGTGGGCTGGGCTGGGGACACCTGGGGGTGGGGGGGGGGACACAAATCTGTAGTGGTTCTGTGTACTGACCCACTCCAGGTTTTACTACGAACTTGATTAGCCACAGTGTGTCGGTAACAAAACAGATCTGTAGTGGTTCTGTGTATTCTTCTATATACAATTGCTCTTCATTTACAAAATGTCCTTTGTATAGCTGTAGTAGAATAAACCGATAGTGCCTTCATCAGTGTTACTGAAACTAGAAGAAACCGAGTCAAGCAGACAGGCGTTTCTAATGCTAGTGCCTTCATCAGTGTTATTGAAACTAGAAGAAACCGAGTCAAGCAGACAGGCGTTTCTAATGCTAGCGCCTTCATCAGTGTTATTGAAACTAGAAGAAACCGAGTCAAGCAGACAGACGTTTCTAATGCTAGTGCCTTCATCAGTGTTATTGAAACTAGAAGAAACCGAGTCAAGCAGACAGGCGTTTCTAATGCTAGTGCCTTCATCAGCGTTATTAAAACTAGAAGAACCCGAGCCAAGCAGGCAGGCGTGTGGTTCCCTGGCCGTGGCGTTGCCGTGCTGTACCTGTGGCTGTACCGGGGAGGGTGCATCCGGTTGCTGCACCAGCAGCTGGCTCTGCTCCTGTCTGGACGGCCCCATGCTGCTCGCTGACCCCATCATCAGCGCTCCGTTCAGGGAAGCGGGAACCTGGTGCGAGAGGGCAGCCTTCAGCCGCTGCGGGAGACACAAAGCGGTCGTGAGAAAAGAGTTTCAGGAGCGGGCAACCCCCGGTCCTGGAGAGCCACAATCCTGAAACAGCTGAGCAACGCTGCACGGACCGATGACTCGACTGCTCCGATCCGGCTCTCCCTCCACAGGCTCGGATCATGATGATGGTGTTGTAAAAACGACTACAAAAAAAGAGACTAAATACTCCGATGTACTTTATTATTAGTGATAATAACTTAATAACAAAAGACTGTATTGTAACTAAAGAAATATCTGAGGAGCACAATCTAACCCAAACCCCTCTCTCGCGTAATGGTTCAGCCCTCCCCAGTAAGAATCCATATCGTGGGCGGTGGACCGACTCACCATCTTGGCCTCGGAGGGTACGTGCATGCCAATGGGAGACGTCGGGCCGCTGCTACTGTTCATAGGAGGGCCAGGGATCCCCGGGATATTGGGAACCATTGAGATGGGCCGGGCCAGCTGCACAGAGACACACAGACAGACACAATAAATAAATACATACATACAGTGTTGGATTTCAATCGGAACTGATTATATGGGAATGGGAATGGATTTTAAAAAGAAACAGGGATCGACAACAATGGCAATTACTGGGGCCAAAGCAAACACTCCTGCACTGACTGGCTTTAAATGTCAAATTTGAAAAACTATGATAACACCCCCCCACTCCCCCACGTTACCGATATGACTGAGGTCATCTGCACAGGGGGTCCCGGGAGTGGCATGGCTTGTCCATTCGGCAGCTGCATCAGGACTGAGTACGGGCCTGAGGGTGACCTGAGAGCAGAGGGGCAGGGTTATGAGCACGATGCTCCAGCGCCAGGGTGAAACAAACTCACAGCTGCCACACCCACAGCTACGGGCAAAGGCTTTGCATCACCCTAAAGAATCAAGCAGTTTGGCTTCATAAAGTCGAATGAAACCTGCCGAACAATGTTACGTTAACATACTGGATTACACACCGCTTTGTATGAAAAACGTGACATTTCAAATCGAACAAGAAATACTGTACTTCCAGCAGATTTTATTTTTTCTTTCTATTTTAAAAAATATTCAAAGAAATAGCTTATGTGCTCATAAATTAGGTTTTGTCAGCGTTTTTTTTTTTTTTGTACTGATCTGTAAGCATGAGATACAAGAACACACACAGAGGCTCAACAACACACGGACACACACACAGAGACACACACACAGAGGCTCAACAACACACGGACACACACACAGAGACACACACACAAAGGCACAAGAACACACGGACACACACACACAGAGACACACAAAGACGCACACACAGAGTCACAGAGTCACACACACACACAGACACACTTACCCAAGCTGCCTGTTGGAGGGCGGTGTCTGTGTGATGACGGAGGTGGGGGAGGGCAGTGTGGGGTTCAGGGGGTCGTACCCCAGGTGCAGCGGCAGGGACCCCGGCCGCACGATCGTGGGGGTGGGGGCAGAGTTCAGCACAGGCTTCGGGGGCACCTCCTGGGAATCAGCGAGAGGAACAGGAGAGGAATCAGATCACGTAGCCGAGCAGTTTTAAAAATCGGGTTTCATTGAAAAATAAATACATACATAAAAAAAACCTCAATGGATATGGAGTCTGAATATCAACTTCACAAAACAGACTTCATGGGAAAGCTGGAAGATTGTACTGTCACAGTAAAAGCCCAGCAAAGTGTAATCAAGCACAGTGCAAGCATGGTAAAAGCACAGGTAAGCACAGAGGGGTATGAAAAAGCACAGGGAAGCATTGTAAAGCACAGAGAGGTCTGGTAAAGCATAGGGAAGCATTGTAAAGCACAGAGAGGTCTGGTAAAGCATAGGGAAGCATTGTAAAGCACAGAGAGGTCTGGTAAAGCATAGGGAAGCATTGTAAAGCACAGAGAGGTCTGGTAAAGCATAGGGAAGCATTGTAAAGCACAGAGAGGTCTGGTAAAGCATAGGCAAGCATTGTAAAGCACAGAGAGGTCTGGTAAAGCATAGCCAAGCATTGTAAAGCACAGAGAGGTCTGGTAAAGCATAGCCAAGCATTGTAAAGCACAGAGAGGTCTGGTAAAGCATAGGGAAGCATTGTAAAGCACAGAGAGGTCTGGTAAAGCATAGGGAAGCATTGTAAAGCACAGAGAGGTCTGGTAAAGCATAGGAAAGCATTGTAAAGCACAGAGAGGTCTGGTAAAGCATAGGCAAGCATTGTAAAGCACAGAGAGGTCTGGTAAAGCATAGGCAAGCATTGTAAAGCACGGAGAGGTCTGGTAAAGCATAGGAAAGCATTGTAAAGCACAGAGAGGTCTGGTAAAGCATAGGCAAGCATTGTAAAGCACAGAGAGGTCTGGTAAAGCATAGGGAAGCAATGTAAAGTACAGAGAGGTCTGGTAAAGCATAGAGAAGCATTGTGAAGCACAGAGAGGTATAGGGAAGCATTGTGAAGCACAGAGAGGTCTGGCAAAGCATAGGGAGCACAGAGAGGTATTGGGAAGCATTGTGAAGCACAGAGAGGTATAGGGAAGCATTGTGAAGCACAGAGAGGTATAGGGAAGCATTGTGAAGCATTTTGATAAATGATGGTAAATGCAGAGTATAACCAAGGGAAAAGCAGGAGTGTAAAACTGCAAAAAAAAAAAAAAACACATGCTAAACTTTTATAATGAAGGTAAAAGCAGATTCAGAGAAAGAAAATGCATAAAAACCCAATACTGAAACCACAGAACCCGGAAGCACCCAGAACGATAGCAAACCTCTTCAACAGGGAGGTGAAAAAAAATAAAAATAAGAGAGAAAGATCTGCTCTTCGAGTGATGGGAAGGAATGCGTGCCGGCTTGCTTGCTCCTCCAGCTCACCTCTGCGTCCTCGCTGTCCGACATGCTGGAGAAGGACCGGGGGCTGTCTGGAGGGGAGGAGTCATCAACCTCCACTGACTCCTCCTTCTTCACCTTCACGTCTGGGGTCAAAGCCAACGTCACGCCCAGCGCCCCGGGCTGAGGGATTCCAGAAGACATTACTATCATAATAATTACTATCATTATCATTACTATCATTATCATTACTATTAGTCATTTAGCAGATGCTTTGATCCAAAGTGACTTGAAGAGACTAGGGTGTGAACTATCATCAACAACTGCTGCTGCTGCAGATTGACTTACAATAGGACCTCGTTTGTTTTACGTCTCATCTGAAGGACGGAGCACAAGGAGGTTAAGTGACTTGCTCAGGGTCACACACACACACACACAGTGAGCCAGTGGATGAAAACCTGGTAACAAGCCCCTTTCTCTAACCACTGGACCCCCAAACCTCCTCGGTCCGTGAATCAAAACTCCCAAGAAGCGGACAGGGTGAGACAGCGGCTCTGGCAGCGCCCCGCCCTCCTCACCGTGACTTTCACGCGCTTGCTCTCATCGTCCTCCGTGGCCTTCCTGAACTCCTGCTCGAAGGAGCTGGCCAGCTCGTTGAACAGACCCACCTCCTCGCAGTTCTTCAGGAAGCGGGTGGGCGTTGGGGTCTGGTCTGTGAGGCAGGGGAGAGGAGAGAGGAGAGACTGGTTATGCATCGTGTACAGGGGCACAGACCAGCTCACTCAAACCCACTCGAAGCCCCCCCCACCCCTCAAAAAACCCAGACTGGTCCAAAGCATTATCAGACAAGTCTAGAAACACACACAGAGACAGAGAGAGAGACACACACACACACACACACACACACACACACACACACACACACAGAATCACGTACCAGCGATTATAACAGAGTCTGTTCTGGCAGGTCCGAACTTCAGCGTCATCTCGTGTTTGTGTTTGTGAACGGCCAAGTGGTCCTCGTTCGTGAACCGCTGTTTAAACAAAAAAATAACAAATCACGCACAGCAAATTACAAGCATCTAATCCTTTCAGTCCTGAGTTATGTTAAGCACCTCCTTTGAGTAAGATATTTGTTTCTCATATATTTACACACGGCCTCAGACTGTGACATAGGAGTCCCGTCAGCCTTCCACACGACTTCCAACGCCATGTGTTGACACACGGCGCCAAGATAAGGGTGAGGACTGAATAAACTTAACAAATTCAAACGCAAACACTGACTTAGAGACAGACTTCCAGTTTGCCACTGAATTTATTACAACTATATTGAGTTTCTTTTAGTATGTCTTAACATACTGTACTACTGTACTAATTCATATATAAGAGAGAGTTTTACTTTTATTATGAGTGCCAGGGTCACTGCTAATTTCTAACCCTGCTTCACACACAGACAGACAGACACACAGACACAGACTTACCTGCCCACATCCTGGTGCGCTGCACACGAAGGGTCGGTCATCACCCATTGTTTTTTTCTCCCCAAAACGAGTAGCACTTTACTGAAAAAAAAAAAACCAGGTCAGTTTTTACAGAGACGGCTGCAGCAATGCCTCGATCTGCATGTCTGCGGCTTGCATGAGAGACCCGCGAGCCACAGAGCGGGGATTAAAAATAGAAGAGGCTGCGACGGGATCCGCTGCGTCCACGGCGAGGATCCTCGGGCAGCGGCTGCACAGGACGTCCCAACCAACGAGAGGAAGAGACACAACAAGCAAAACAGAGAGAGAGAGAGAGAGAGAGAGAGAGAGAGAGAGAGCGAGAGACAGAGAGAGAGCAAGAGGGGGGAGGAGAGAGAGAGAGAGACAGAGAGAGAGCAAGAGGGGGGAGGAGAGAGAGAGAGAGCGAGACAGAGAGAGAAAGAAAGAAAGAGAGAGCGAGAGACAGAGAGAGAGAGAGAGAGAGAGAGGGAGAGAGGGAGAGACAGAGAGAGAAAGAAAGAGACAGAGAGCGAGAGAGAGAGAGACAGAGAGACAGAGAGAGAAAGAAAGAGAGAGAGAGAGAGAGACAGAGAGAGAAAGAAAGAGAGAGAGAGAAAGAGAGAGAGAGAGAGCGCGAGAGACAGAGAGAGAGAGAGAAAGACAGAGAGAGAGCAAGAGGGGGGAGGAGAGAGAGAGTGAGAGAGGCAAAAACGAAGGAAATCTAAAAAGAACGCACCAACATCGCTCCGATTCAAATGTGGGTTTAGTAACCAGAGCTCCCACTAGACCACACCGCTCCCCTCCCTCCATCTCTCCCCCTTCCCCGTCTTTCGAGGTCAGAAAAAACAAAACAAAAAATAAGATAAGTAACACAGTTTGTAATGAATGAAGGAAGAAAGCCTAAGTATTTCATCGAAACCAAAATTTACACACAACTCTGAAGTCAGCAAAACTTAGTCGAGAGAGCACACAAGAGAGCCAGCTTCCCAACGTCTCGCAAAGTTTAACAAGCGTGTTTGAAACAAGGTACAACTGCAGCAGGAAAAACTGCAGCACAAGATATTATTTATATGTTTTTATTTTTTTTTGGGGGGGGGGGGGGGGGTTTACACAAAAGGTTTAAATGATTTACAATAAAAAACACGGTTTAGTTTAGGGTGTTTTGGACCGAAGCCCTTCTTCAGCTGTGTAGAAATGTTTTTTTTTTTTTTGTAAATAAAACACGAAAGCATGATTGGTGTTTTTGGTTGTGTGCTGGACAATCAATAAATAAATAAATAATAAGTCAGGATATCTTCTGCCTTTAGCATCCTAATTTTTTTTTTAAATGTACACACCCCAAACCTTTAACCTTGAAACTTTGGTTTTCTTCAGCAGTGACCTGCCGGGACAGGTATCACACTGACTGCTGCAGATGACCTCAGGGTTCTCACGCACGGATTCAGAGCTCCCTGACTTCGCTTCTCTGACTAGTTTCTGCCTCGTGACACAAAGAAAACAAACCAAAAAAAATCCCCTGCAACCGCTTATGAAGCATCTCACCGTTGTAAATGTGGGGCGCAGGGCTGTATTTCTCCTGCTCAGCAGATCCAGTTTGACAGCCCAACCTGTCATTACTAACACCCCCCGCCCCCATAACCTTCAGCTGCCTTGCAGGGCTTAGGACCTTGCTAGGAAACGGACTAAACAAACTGTATTAATAGCTGTTGGGGGAGCCAGGAATGGGAGAGAGAGAGAGAGAGAGAGAGAGAGAGCGCTGGGCTGCAGTGTGGAAGGCAGCGGGTTTGAGGAGCTCAGTGGTTAGATAAAGAAAGCGCTGGGCTGCAGTGTGGAAGGCAGGGGGTTTGAGGAGCTCAGTGGTTAGATAAAGAAAGCGCTGGGCTGCAGTGTGGAAGGCAGGGGGTTTGAGGAGCTCAGTGGTTAGATAAAGAAAGCGCTGGGCTGCAGTGTGGAAGGCAGGGGGTTTGAGGAGCTCAGTGGTTAGATAAAGAAAGCGCTGGGCTGCAGTGTGGAAGGCAGGGGGTTTGAGGAGCTCAGTGGTTAGATAAAGAAAGCCCTGGGCTGCAGTGTGGAAGGCAGTGGGGTTTGAGGAGCTCAGTGGTTAGATAAAGAAAGCGCTGGGCTGCAGTGTGGAAGGCAGGGGGTTTGAGGAGCTCAGTGGTTAGATAAAGAAAGCCCTGGGCTGCAGTGTGGAAGGCAGTGGGGTTTGAGGAGCTCAGTGGTTAGATAAAGAAAGCGCTGGGCTGCAGTGTGGAAGGCAGGGGGTTTGAGGAGCTCAGTGGTTAGATAAAGAAAGCGCTGGGCTGCAGTGGGTTCAATCCCAAGTGGGGGACACTGCTGCTGTACCCTTGAGCAAGGTACTTTACCTAGACTGCTCCAGTAAAAACCCAACTGTATAAATGGGTAATTGTATGTAAAAATAATGTGTAAAAAATAATGTAATTGTATGTAAAAATAATGTGATAATTTTAAGTCGCCCTGGATAAGGGCGTCTGCTAAGAAATAAATAATAATAATAATAATAATAATAATAATAGTAATAATAAAGTGCTTGGATGTAACAAGCCTATTACTGCTGCCTATTCCCACATGCATTCAGGGAAGCAGATGGCACCCACTGCAAAACGGATTACTAGGAGGATGTTCAAAGCTTTCCATCAGGGGCGTGGAGGAGGTCAGCGCTGCTGCTCTCCTGCGATCGATTGTAACATCTTTAAAAAGACAACCAGGCAGAGCCACACAGTAAGAAATCTGAAGAGACTGGGAGTACCCGCCCGGTCAATAATATATTAATTCAGGGAGAGCACACCAACACAACCTTTCACATCCACAGCCAGACACGCCTGCACATTCTGAGAGAACACTTTATTATTTATTTCTGAGCCGACGCCCTTATCCAGGGCGACTTGCAGTTCTTACAAAGATATCACATTACCGATAAGAGCAGTTCTAAAATACAACAAAGTCACGAGTAGATAAGAGCGAAATCAAATGCGTGGACCCCCCGAGGGATATCCGAGGGATATTTTTAGTTCTAGAGTTAACCAAATGTGAAAGCGCTGTCAAGAATTTTCAGCAAACAATTGTGCTGTGACTTACCGTCATTCTAATTCTAACTGATCTGGTCTGGTGTGGACACCATGAAGCTGTTTGTTCAACTTGATCTGCAGAGAACGCTAAGCTAGTGAAGTAAGCAGTAAACACACACACCACAAAACACAAAACACAACTACGTGCTGAAGATGGACATTCAAGAAATGAATGAAACAGAAACTGGCTGCTAACTTTGTGGGGAGTTGATGCGAGTAAAGTTCTGAAGATGAGCAAAACAAACCAAGCCTGTATTTGTCACTTTACAAAAATAGTGTATATATATATATATATTATATATTTTAATAATGTGTTTAAGTTGAGGAGCATCCCACAATCCTGTTCATTTTGATCGTATTCTTCTGTGCAAACAACCCTTGTTGACAGTACAGTTTGTTTACATCCCCCAATGCAGTTTTTGCCAGAGTGACACAAGCTTCCTCCTTCACCCAATCAAATGTTTCCCAAATCACATTTTCCTAAATCCAACACTAATTCAATAAAAGAAAAAAAAAACAAACCCTAGAGCCCTGTTAAAAAGCAGAATGTTCTCGGCGAGTGTTTTTTTAAATATGCTTGGCAATGTTGAAGGAAATGTTAGGAACTGCCAAGACTGATGCACACAATGAAACAACTTGCACCTCTGTGTGTGCGTGTCTCTGTGTGTGTGTGTGTGTGTGCGTGTCTCTGTGTGTGTGTGAGCCTCTCTGTGTGTCTGTGTGTGTGCGTGTCTCTGTGTGTGTGTGAGCCTCTCTGTGTGTCTGTGTGTGTGCGTGTCTCTGTGTGTGTGTGAGCCTCTCTGTGTGTCTGTGTGTGTGCGTGTCTCTGTGTGTGTGTGAGCCTCTCTGTGTCTCTGTGTGTGTGCGTGTCTCTGTGTGTGTGTGAGCCTCTCTGTGTGTCTGTTTATGTGTGTGTGCGTGCATGTGTGTCTCTCTGTGTCTGTGTGTATGTCTCTGTGTATGTGTGAGTGTGTCTGTCTCTCTCTCTCTCTCTCTCTGTGTCTTCCGTAAAAAAATTTAAAAAAACATATAGTTTAGCCCAATCTTCAAGACTAATCTGAAAGTTGAAAGCCAGGCACACACATTAGCCCCACGGGGCACAATAAAAAACACTCAGGTGTGCCCTAGGAAATGTGGGCACGGGCATTGTGCTGCATGGCTTTGAAACCTGTTTGCCATGACACCGCAGTGTGAGAGAGCCAAGTGGAACATGCATGCCCCGACTCGCAGCAGCAGGGCTGCTAGTGCACTTAGAAATGCCATCAGCTCCTGTATAACATACTATATAAATAACAGCACGGTTCTCTCTACATATCACAAGCTTTTAATAGCACATATACTGTATATAATACGGGAGTCACTGTGCAACTGTCAAACAACAACAGACTACTTCGCTATTTCTACCATGCTGCTTCTCCTTGAAGATAGAGCTGTTTGCTGGTTTTGAATCCTCTATATGAATGTCTGTCTGAGAGAGAGAGAGAGAGAAATGCACGATCTTCATACATGTTTGGCAAAATCATGACTTAAATACATTCTCTTGTTGACAAAATGAGATGTTGGTCTCTCCACAAAAAAATAAAATAAAATTAATATCTACATGCAGCCATTAGAAAACGAATTGATTGCAGAAAAAAAGATGAGCTCTCCCTCCTCACTCACAGAGCACAGAGTCCACTCTGTGCAGGAACCTCTCTGTGACCAAAACACCATGAAGCAGCCTCACACAGTAAACCTCCAGCTCTCTCATCCAAGGGGGGTTTGTATAAAACTCTCCACACTGGGGCTCCCCCTCCTCTCCCACACACAGATGGTCCCTCCATTTGGAGTCAGACACCAGGGTTGGGGTCCATTCCGTTTTTCAATTCCAATTCCACCCATAAATACTCAGTTCCAATTCAAATCAATTCCAATTCAAGAATTGAATTCAAATAGACCAAAAAAATAATAATTCCGTTCGGAATTGACCCCAACTCTGTCAGACACCCCTCTTACCGTTTTAAAACAGGCTATCTTTACATGGAGCTCGTGGCACACTCTGTAACAACACTGCGCATCTTCAACAGCCTTCCACCCTCCTGCTCGTCCTCCTCTTCCCCAGCAGCGTCGGGACGTCTTTCACCCGACTCTGCTCCTGTCTTCAGGGCATCTCCTCCCTCGAGAGCTCTCCGAGCCCCGGAGAGAGAGAGAGAGACGGCTCCTGATCTCTGCCAGCATTCTGGTCGACCTGCCTCTAGCAGCACCAGTTCAGCAGCGATGAGCCAGCGAGAAAGCCCAGGAGACACGAGGTGGGCCAGTCCGGTCACACCTGCCCTCAAACTAGCACAGAGTGCCTGTGACTGGAGAAACGGTGCTGGAAACAGCCTGTTCAAACAAGAGAGGCTCCTTCAACAGACCCTGGCCTGTCAAAGTCTCCTCCTCTCACTTCACCCTTACAGTTTTCCACATTTTTAATATACTGTCATAAAATAGAGGCTTCAGTGTGCTGTAGACAACAACACACATGTGTCTCGCAATCCCCAAAGTTACAAAATACTGTAATTCAACATCTAGGCTGGCCTGATGGGTGCCCTAAAAAAGGTAATGTAATGTCAACGCCTGGGGCAAATGAACACGGGCCAACAATCCTTCACAAATAAATAAGAAGGGATTTTTTTTTTTTTTTTTAAGAGACTTTTCTTTGTATTATTACAGTGCCTGCAATGGTTACTTTCTGTAAAATAAGTCTAGACAGAATGGGTGTGTTTTTATTGGGGGTAATATCGTGAGTTCTGATTTTATAACAAAACAATCCAAGTACTGTATGGTAAAATATAGCCCGAGGTGCTGATCCACACTAATGTACAACACCGTTTCTGAGCAGAACGAGATCACGGTGTTTTCTTTGCAATCCACACAGATTGAGAACAGAGCCGCTGACACGATTAGCAATCTGCATTGTCTTGTTAAATGACTTGGTTTTATACAGAACATAATTTACATACAGTTGTTAAAAAAAAAAAAAACAAACAAACAAACAAAGATTTCGATTGCAACACAAAACAGTTCCCGAGAAAATAAATAAATAAAAAAAGGATCTACAAAAGATAAAGTACAATATATATATATATATATATATATATATATATATATCGTATAAATGACATTATAGCAAGAAATGTCTGGTGAAAACTTCTTTACATAATGAAAAGTACAGTCGTGGTGTGTGTAAAACTAGTACTGTACAGAAAAATCAATTAATATAGTTTATTTTTCTTTACAAGCGTGTCCCGGAGACACAAAACGTTCCCAGACCTAACCCCCGCCCTTTCCCGCTTGACCCCGCCCCCTTCGACCACCGATTGGCCAGGGGCGCTTCCATCACGGTCGCCCTGGCTTCCCAATGGCCGGCTGGCTGTCAAACATGCCCCGGAGCGGGGTCTGATGGGCTGAGCGAGCTGTCCCTCAAGGCGGAGGGAATTTCTCCACCTTTTCGTCCGCTTCTCCGAGGCAGAGAGAGAGAGAGAGAGAGAGACCGAAACGCAGGCCCGACAACAATTACTCGGCTCCGCGGCACCCACAAAACTCGACAAACTATTCCCAACAACCCCCGGCGAAGTTGCCTCAAGGGCCGAGGAAGCGAGGCGACGAAACGGCGCCGTCTGCGTCAAAAATATAACAGTCAAAAAAAATACGAAAAGGGTTCAAGTTTACTGTACAGTTTACACACACACACCGGACGGGAACATGAGAGACAGCGGCCAACAACACACAGGCGGTCGAGTCTGAAAAATAAAATAAAAGAGAGACACAAACGCGCTAGTGAGTGTTTACCTTGTCAGCTCGGCTCGGATCCCGGCTCACGACGCTCACGGCGCCCTTACTGGCGGGTAAAAGTGGGTGTCGCTCCTGTATTTGTGTCGGTCGGGCAGTAACGGGATGTTTACAAACTCACCCCAGCGCCCCCGGATCGCTCTCGCTGTCCTGGAATCGGACACTCGACTGAGAAACTCTCGCGAGAGGATGCAGGCACTCCTTCCACGAGATCTCGGGGGCAAAGGGGTTGAAAGAAGGCGGGGCACGTCATCCCATGACGTCAAAACATCTGGGGCTGACGCTCCAGCGGTGTAGTGCATCATTTTTTTATGTCATTTTATATGTCACGTATGCAATCAAAAATAAGTGACCCAAAAGCTAAGCCTAATACCAATAATATCACAACACCTGAGGGAGAGACTGTTAATTAAAATCTCTTGCGTATTTTTTAAACAGCGTTAAATGTTGGCATGCATTTTTAGCCTATATTGCAAAAGGGAGCGTGAATAACTTAATCTGAATCTCCTGTCTTCCATAAAATAACAAATTACACGAGTTAGAATTCACGACAGGAGGAGATTTGCAGTGCATTGTCAGCATTCAGCAAGCCCGTAACTGCAACTGATGCAAGTGGGTTCAAATTATGAAATCCGGTGCGTCACAGTGGTGCATATACGCGTATTTAAAGTATTTTTTTGTTGTACTAGAAATTGCATAAGCGATAATGTTACTAGTGCTAACAGGAGTCAAGAAACGTGGGTTTGAAAGTGTTGGTTCATGCTTCTGTTACCACTCCTTTAAAGGGGGCAGTGAGCCAGGGTTTGCTTGCGATGAAGGAATCGTTACCTGTAAGAAATAGATCATGCTGGGGATGATTATTATTATTATTACAAACAATAATAATCATCATCATAATGATTATTGCATGCGTGTGCATTGTGTTAATAAACTGTTAATAAACTACACAGAAAATACGTCAAGTGAAGCAATGTTTATTAAAATCGAAAAATGTACTGCCTGTATCCCATAGAGTAAACAGTATTAAATATGCCTACAAATGAAATGAAAATGGCAAACACACACACACACATATATATTACACGCTTTTATATTGAAAGCGGATCTGAAGCATCGCCCCCGGTAACGCGAGTATCACATCGCGGGGTATCACTTTTAGACCCCTGATAACTGCTGCACCAATAACAGCAGCCACATGGCTTTTTAAATCACACGAACCATAAATACATCACCGCAAAATGAACAGATATTACAAGATTGACACAGCGCGAAGTCCCTGAATGTTTGTAAGGATCTATGCTAGTTTAGTGGCGCCTTCTCCTTAGCTGGTCCGCCCCTATCAGCACCCCTCACAGACACACACTGTCCGGTGCAGAGGGGGGCGATCATAGCTGCAGGTGTGCGAGAGCGCTGGCTCCACGGTGTGAATAGGAGGGCTGATCTGGAATTAAACTTGTGACATGTGTACACAGATCATCCACACTGACGTGCGGTGCGTCCAATCAGAATTACCCTTCTGGTATTACCTCTGATCAAGATTTAAAAAAAAAACAATTGCATTGAGTCACCCCCGTGCACATTCCCCGTCAGTCACTGTGTCAGAATTGGACCACATTTCCTATCTGTGTATCTATATTAAAACGTATGTATATATATATATATTTTTTTGGCAGCACAACTTCTGGAACTCCATAGAGTTCACCCAAACTAAAATAAAAACAAACACGTGACCAAATCAATATATACCTGGCCAGTTTATTAGGACTGTACTGTGTTGTATTGTATTTTACTGTACTGTATTGTATTGTATTGTATTGTATTGTACTGTGTTGTGTTGTGTTGTACTGTACTGTACTGTACTGTGTTGTGTTGTGTTGTATTGTACTGTATTGTATTGTATTGCACTGTATTGTGTTGTATTGTGTTATATTGTCCTGTGTTGTGTTGTATTGTGTTGTATTGTACTGTATTGTACTGTGTTGTATTGCTGTGCTCTGCTCTGCTCTCCCCAGTGTCTCAGTCCAGCAGCAGCAGGTAGTCCTTCACAGACTCGGGCAGGGGCAGCTCCCTGACGGCCGGAGGCAGGTGCCGCACTCCGAGGCTGCTCCTGACCGCGCACCGCGCAAGGGCCCGCAGGCTGGGGGGGGTGGCGCACATCTGGGTGAGCCTGCGGCAGAGCTGGGGGTCCCGGGCCAGCTCTCGGGGCAGCCTGCCCTCCCCGTCGCGCAGGTCCAGGTGACCCACCGCCCGGCCCAGGAGATCCAGGCAGGCCTCCTCCTTCTCCGTGCCCAGCCCGCGGGCCAGCAGGGCGGCCAGCCGCGACACGGGGCTCTGGCCCTTCAGGTTGGAGACCCGAACCTGCGCCCCGAACTCCAGCAGCACCCGCACGCTCTCCAGGTTCCCCTTCATGGCGGCCCAGCTCAGAGGGGTGTCGTGGTTGTAGTCGCGGGGGTCCGGGGACGCGCCCCCCTCCAGCAGTGTCCGGGCGCACTCCGCGTTGTCCTTGAAGGCGGCCCAGTGCAGGGGCGTGTCCAGGTTGCCATCGAGGGCGTCGGCCACCGCCCCGTATTCCAGCAGCAGCTCCACGCAGCTCTCATCCTTCTCCGCGGCGTAGTGCAGCGCCGTGCGGTTATAACCATCAAGCGCATTCACCTGACACCAGCACGGGGAGGGGAGAGAGAGAGAGAAACAGAGAGAGACAGAGTGAGAAAGAGAGAGAGTGAGAAAGAGAGAGAGAGAGAGAGAAACAGAGTGAGAAAGAGAGAGAGACACAGACAGAAAGAGAGAGAGAGAGAGAAAGAGAGAGAGAGACAGAAACAGAGAGGGAGAAACAGACAGACAGAAAGAGAGACAGACAGAAACAGAGAGAGAGAGAGAAACAGAGAGGCAGACAGAAACAGAGAGAGAGAGAAACAGAGAGGCAGGCAGACAGACAAAGAGAGAGAGACACAGAAAGAGACAGAAACAGAGACAGACAGAAACAGAGACAGACAAAGAAACAGACAGAAACAGAGAGGGAGAGAGAAACAGAAACAGAGACAGCAAGAGAAAGACAGACAGAGAAAGAGACAGACAACGAGGGAGAGAGACAGAAACAGACAGAGAGACAGAAACAGAGAGACAAACAGAGAGAGAGAGAGAGAGAGACAACTTTACTGACACTTTTACTGGCAGTCTGTCTGAATTACTGAAGTTTGTAGAACTTCATTGACCCTGGTAAAGGTCCCCCCCCCCCCCAGGAGAGTTTTCCTGAAGACACTGAAACGTTATGACTGGTGCTGTAAGACGCTCTAGAGTTGACTTATCCAGTCAGGGTCTAGCTTGATCAGTTCTAACTCCATCACTTTATCAAAGGACAGCCCTAACAAAGGATCTGACGGGTCAGGGGGGGGGGGGGGGGGGGGGCACCTCGGCTCCTTTCTCCAGCAGCAGCTCCACGCAGTCAGCATCGGCCACCATGCAGGCACAGTGCAGCGGCTTCAGGGTCCCGTGCATGCTGTTAATATCAGCTCCCTGTGAACCGGAGAGACAGGGCTGGGTTACAGAGCAGCACACCCGGACAACCACAAGCAGCAGGGTCTTCATCTATTACTATTTACATACTGTAGTTTTTTTTATTGAATTTGCTCTTACTACTGATTTGATTGTATTTTATTTTATAAGAACATAAGAAACTTTACAAACGAGAGGAGGCCCCATTCAGCCCATCTTGCTCGTTTGGTTGTTAGTGTCTGATTGATCCCAGAATCTCATCAAGCAGCTTCTTGAGGGATCCCAGGGTGTCAGCTTCAACAACATTACTGGGGAGTTGGTTCCAGACCCTCACAATTCTCTGTGTAAAAAAAGTGCCTCCTATTTTCTGTTCTGAATGCCCCTTTATCTAATCTCCATTTGTGACCCCTGGTCCTTGTTTCTTTTTATCAGGTCAAAAAAAGTCCCCTGGGTCGACATTGTCTATACCTTTTAGGATTTTGAATGCTTGAATCAGATCGCAGCGTAGTCTTCTTTGTTCAAGACTGAATAGATTCAATTCTTTTAGCCTGTCTGCATATGACATGCCTTTTAAACCCGGGATAATTCTGCTCTTCTCTGTAACGTGATATTTTGTAACAACTGTAAGTCGCCCTGGATAAGGGCGTCTGCTAAGAAATAAATAATAATAATAATAATAATAATAATAATAATAATAATAATAATAATATACACTGATCCCCCCACACACACAGTAAATGAGATTTGGCCAGGCTGCTCCTGTCTGTTTCACACACATCTTCAGAAACAGCGTGCCGGTCTCTCTGTGGTGCAAAACTGCCAAATTCTTAACACGCTCCTGCGCCTTACCCCGCGCAGCGCGAGGAAAGCAAAGGAAAAAACATGGGCGCCTCGCTAATCCCCTGTAACAGAGGCTGGCTGCCCGTGAACACTGATGACAGAGCAGCGGTACGGACCCTCCGGATGAGATCCTCCACGTTGTCGTGAGGGAAGGAGCGGATGGCCGCGATGGTTCTGATGAGTCGCTCCGACAGAGAGTACTTGCTCTGGATGTTCTGCATGGTGTACCACACAGTGTAGCTCATTGCACCCAGACCCGCATTGCAGCCACACCCAGGGAGGGCAGGGGAGGGCAGAAACCAAGGCTGTGAACATTTCAAACACACGAAAAACAAGATTCAGATTAGGGAAGCCACTTTGAGGCTCGGAACCTGGTTTCAGGAGGCTGTAGGTTTCAGGCCGCTGCACGGCGCACCAGGGGAGACTTGGGGGTTTGATACAGCAACCTAAAAACGAGGTCTCCTGAAACCAGGTTTCAAGCCGCTGCTCCTGAGAAAGTGGCTCCATGTTCTCTCAGCTTTAGACTCCTATTCCGTAGCAGTTTCACCCAGTCCAGGTTTTACTACCAGCTTGATCAGCATCTGTCTGTATAGGGAACAAGCTCAGATGTGTCTTATTAAACTCATAGTAAAACCAGGAATGGATCAAAATGCTGTGCAACGGGAGTCTTATATACAAACATACAAAATGTTTTATTTAAACAAAAAGGGGCAACATTGATATTCGTGTGGAGTCAGTTCCATTATGAAATAAAATAAAATACATCCTACTGTGTGGCTTGGATGTACTGAGCGGCTACAAAACTGAGTCCCGCGTCTCGTTTTTGGGGACGCTTGTAAGACGGACAGACACGGACTCGATTCCAGGAAACGCCGAGGCTCCTGCAAAGAGGCACCGCGGCCTTGTCAGTCAGACCGTTTCTGTTTAGTTTCGTTTTGTTTTTTTCTGCCTGTGTAAAAAACACACATCGGAAAGCGACTCAGCGAAACAAATCAATATCCATTCACTAAACCGGTTATTATAATCGTCTCAGCTGTATTTATCGGTAATTCGTATCCTAACACCGCTTCGGGACGTAAAACAAACACACAAAATCCACGGGGCTTGTTTACTAAACACACAGACATTATATAAAGTGATGCTGTCAGAATATGTTTTAAAGAATTGTTTTTACTTATTTTACATTTCATATCTTGCACACGGTTGGAGCACCCCGATCAGTTTAATTACTATATCAATATATCAATATATATATAGATAGATAGATAGATAGATTTGTCTCCTTCGTTTGATAAGCCTTACCTCCAGTAATATGATACTGGTTATCTACTTTCTGTGTTCTCTTCAGTCTATCGACGAACCCGATGCTGGTTATAAACCAGTTCAATTAAAACCACCGAGACAACCCGACTGGTGTCGCCGAAAACTGGACACCGTGCGCGCCACCGACACGTTTCTGATTATTATTCAACTGCACCGTATTCATGTGATGCTTGTAAAGACGTGTTTTAAAAGTACGCTGGTCCTGCAAAACAAGGACGGTCGATCCAACACGACTTAATAAATTATCACTTGTGTTTTATCAGATTATATTTTGTAATGTTTTTTTGGAGTGTAAACAAGCACAGCGCCCCCTAGCGGAACACCCGAAGCAGCGGTTGCGTTTGTCAAACGGTGCTGAATTCGTACCCGTGGTGTTGACACGATAGGGAGGCTGCTGTGATTACAATAAAACTGAAGGTTTTCATAAGACGGCGTTTTTAATGACTTGAAGATAAAACTAAGTATAAAATACAGGCCAGATATTTAAATCGTGGCATTACGTTAAATATTGGATATAATGACAGACAGCTAATCATAATCATCATCATCATCATCATCTATAAATAACACACACGAGATAAAAAAAATAACTTCTGTATTAATTTAAAGCTATTAGAACAGTTATCTGTTAATTCAATAAAGAAAAAAGAAATGCTGCTAATTCATATCTCAGACCACCAGCGTGATGGCTGATAAAGACACACAAACTAAATACGTTCAAAACAGACATAGGCTGTAAATGCACTTTTAATTTCGAGAATGTTGTAGAGAACAAAACCGCGTTTTATGCCCCGATTCTTACTGGAGTTTTCAGCGTGCGATCGTCCCGTCGTATCCAGCAGTTGCTCGCTGTGTGCCGGCTCGCCGCTATGCATTGTGTGTGTGTGAGAGATAGAGAGAGAGAGAGTGCGCATCCATTGCCATGTAGAGACTCTGCCCGGAGACACTTGTCCAAATATAGCATTGTCAGAACAGCCAGCGAGCGCAGATAAACCAAACAGTCATCTACCACCGAGAGCAAAACACGCAAGGATCCAGCTCTGTAGCCAAATGTTACAGGCAGCACACACTCTCCATCGCTCCAGCTGTAGCATTGCATCCCTAACGCTGAGGGAACGCGAAGCCACTTTGAACCTGGTTTCCGGAGGCTGTAGGTTTCAGGACACTGCACGGCGCACCAGGGGAGACTTGGGGTTTGATACAGCAAACCTCAAAACGAGGTCTCCCGGTGTTATGAACATCTCGTTTGTAGTCAGCGCGCATGCAAATTCAATTTTCTAGTTTCTGTTTGGCATCCTCTTTGAATCTTGTCTGCTAAAAAAAGGTCTCATTTTCAATGTTTTTTTTTTCATTGAAACTTAACGAGACTCGGTTTCTCTGCAAGACGTGTGCATTTATTTATCGGAGGGGAAATACTCCTCTGGAAGTAAGGAACACACGGGCTTTTTCCTGGTTAAAGAATAAACACATAAAATAAAACGTGTCCTTTAACCAAACAGTCATTAAACGATCAATTGATCGGATTATTGATAACCCAGGAAGATCACAGGTATCGTGATAGATCGATATCATATCGCGACAGCGGTCCTGATGTTCACAGCACGCTGAACTCCACTTTTTGGGGGAGTGGTTGCAGTGATCACTAAACTGCGAAGTTCAGTCTTGTTTTTAAAGACCATTCTCCCTCCCATCCTCTCCTCCCTCAGCGTGTGGTTAATGTTATTTTCACACATTATCAAAACACCATCAATGCAATCACCAGCCCTGAGCCGGATTGGGCAAGTCAAGCCCCGAACTCTCATAAAAAACAACAAATCATACAAACGTCTTGTTTTTAAGATCAGCTTTTATTTGTATTTTGTATTTTTTGTGTGTGTTGTGTTGTTTCAATAATCCATAGCACCTTGGAATTGAAAAGAGCAGAATTATATATAAAATATTCTATCCCGCCCTCCTCCGTCATTCGACATTAAAAGCAGGTACAGAATGGTTTATATTTATACAGGTGAGACGGCAGGGATGGATGAAAACAAGACAGACACTCAAGCACGTGTGCGTGTGTGTGTGAAGTTTTTCCTGTTTAACCCTTTTAAAAAGGTACACGCGTGTCCCACAAATAAAAACGATGGCATCGTTCGCATTTTTGCACGAAAACGACCGGGTTTAAAATATACCGACAGGTCGGATCCTGTCGTCCGAATTGTGAGTTCCCTCCTTGAAAACAAACAACGGAGGTAGCTGTATGTTTTTGCTGCCACGATGTGTGTGTCTGTGTCTGTAAATATATGTATGCTCCGGAGTCCCTGTATACATTTAAATGCAGGTTTGGATTTTCAGTATAAATCTAGATGCTGCATTTCAATGGAGCCTCCTGCTGCGGTTTGTGTTAATCCTTGAAAACACTAAACGTACGACCTGCTTATTTTAAAAGGGATATCTTGCCCCCCCCCCCCCCAAAAAAAAAAGCGAACGCAGAAATTTAATGACACTTCTTTCAAGTAACCTACGGCTTGAGGTCAAGAAAATACAATTTATTGGGAGAAAAACAAACTATTAACAGGGGACCCTCGGGTCTGAGGAGAATAACAATTCAATTTACAGAGAAAAACAAAAAAAGTATAAATTTAGGGACAGTGAAACTGCAGCAGGGAGGGCAGTAAGACTCCTATTGCACAGCAGTGTCACCCCTTTGCAGATTTCACGCCGAGCCGTGTCTGATTAAAACAGCCAGCGAAACCAGGAATGGATCACACCGCCGTGCAACGGGAGTCTGAGTGCCATCCCTGTACAAGGAAAACGCATTTTTCATGTGGAGGTTAAAACCAAAACCTCACCCCCCCTTCCCAGATCAATCCCCAACCGATTCATGGGGTGTGTGTGTGTATAATTCATGTTACTGTTTAAAGACAATTTGGCTTCCAACAGCAACACAAACAAGCCCCCCCCCCTCAAAATAAATAACCTGAAGGTACCCCCCCCCATCATATAAACCACACAGCCCAAAGGAAGCACCCCCATAAAAATCATATTATATACATACACACACATCACAAGATTAACAATAATCCACGGATAACCATTATACAAATCGGGTACTCTAAATAAAAAGGGGATAAACTTGACATTTTGGACAGAAAAAAAGTGCCAAATACCTGCTCTATTGTAAAGCTGTGCTAAGCATTGAAGAATAAATCTTAAATATATACAAACTATATATATAACCCTCCCTGCCTTCACACACACACACACACACGATAGACAGATAGTTCACGATGTGTGAGAATTTGAACCCCATCCTCACCCCATGTGCATTCTTCCAAGCGGCTAGTGTTAGTTTTACAATGGTGTAGCATACATTTATTTAAATACCAAAAACAGAACACCCACACATCTGGAATGCGCTCTCTCGAGTTTAACAGACAGCAAAACCAGGATCGACCCACAGACAACAGATCCGATCACTCGCGGGAAACACAAGAAATGAAAGGTGCTGGAAGACAAAGAAGTTTACAAATAAAAAAAAAAAACACACCCATAAGCAGCCCAGCCCAGTAAAGCACATGGGAGCGGTTCCGACACGTCACCCGCAGACCCGACAGACCCGTCTGCACGTCACTCGGGTCCCAGTATGTCTAAACCGTTGGGACTTCTAAAACTCAGCACTGCGAGGGTTTATGGAGGCTTAAAAAAAAAACACGTTTAGTTCTGCAGCCCGATTCAGAGAGACTTGGTTCACTACACTGTGAGGAAAGGTGCCAGCTTGATCAAGCGGTAAACACATTGCACGGATTAATCTACAGCGCAGCAGTCTGTCACTCCCAGGTATATACAATTATACACAATCACCGGTTTAAAATCAGATAATAATAATAATAATAATAAAAACATGATCACAGCACACTTAAAATGATTCACGTATTTTAATCCAGTTTATTGTATCCAAACATCAAGGAAAATGAGAACTTAATGTAACAAAACTGCTGTGTGTGTGTGTGTGTGAGAGAGTCTATATACAGGGTACTTTCTATTTACACAGCAGAGGTGTAAACAGACACATCCCAAGCAAGCGATTGATTTTTATTACTGGAAAAAGATTGTGATCCGGTCAGCAACTTTTTTTTTTGGTTTCGTTTCGGCCAGGTTGTAAAATAAAAGGGGGGGGGGGGGGGGGATCCTAAAAAAAAAAAAAAAAAAAAAAAAAAAAATTAAAAAAGCCCCCCCCACATATTTCGTATTTGTATCCCACCTGAATCGTGTGTGTGTGTGTGTGTGTGTGTCTGCGAGCGAGCTCCAGTCAGCTGTTTCAATTTCCTATTCACAGCATTTAAGTGTGTTTAAAAAAAAAAACAAAACACAAGAACAGTTGACACACAGCCACCCTTGCTCTGCTCAAAGTGTTTTCTTTGTGTTACTCTGGCACAGTCACGGAAATAAATCATTCTGGCTGAATCGAGTCACAGCCCTTTGGATGATCTCCCAATGTTTTTGGCCATTTTTTTTCAACAGGCAGTACACCTCTGTGCCACAGTCCCTCATTATATATATACACACACACCACACATAGAAAGAATATTTAAAAAAAAGCTTCGCTTCTTGCTATTACAAGAGATCTGAAAAAAATATGCATCAATTTGCAATAAGGATTCTGTCTTAAAACAAAAAGAAAATAAAAACATTACAATTTATTCCTTTTGCAAGAAAAACACACACACACACACATATATATATATTCATATCACAATTACTCAAGTACTATATTCTGTAGCTGAATAATGTTGAATTAATAATTATTATTATAATAATTTACACGCACTGCGCATAATTAGTTCTCCGAATGCACCTGGCCTTGCCAGAGAATATTTCTGTAGCGCTACGCCCCCCCACCCCCTCCCCTCTTTGTATTATCACGTGTGTTTGGGGGGGACGGGGGTCAGTTCACTTTGTTTGGAAAGGGAGGCAGTCTCATTTGAAAGAGACACTTCATCAGCCAAATGGATTTCAATGCCTCTGCAGCCAAGGAAGCTGCTGCCCAGGATTGGCCGTCCACTACAAGGGCACTGTCCCTCTGCCTGCGCTGTGCCTGTGACCTCCCATCACCGCAGCCCGCCCGCCCGTCCACCACAGCACAGTTAAAACCAGTGACAGCCCAGCTTCATGCTGAAGCTCTACCTGAGGAGGGCTGGCAATCAAACACCCTAGAGTGATCTCCAATCGATATGAAGGACAATATAAAAGTCAACCACAACGACACGGGGGAAATATTCAAGCCCTCCGGCTCCTCTTTGGGACGGGCACGGGGTGCTGCCTTGTTCCCTACATGGGACGGGGGCTGTCGATTTGGAATGAAAAGCGCGTGAAGGTCCGGGACAGCAGCTGCACCCCTTCGCTCTGAGGAGGCGACCTCACTTAAACCACACGAAGAACCACCAATCCATTCTTCATGAAATCAGGGTCACCTTGTATTTATGTAACCACATGCATAACATTCAGACTTCACTTTTGCAGTCAACACAAGTACAAAGTTACCCTGACCGTATAGTTAAAAAGAGAATTTCAATAGCAGGTATAGATGGCAATTAAGAAGTGCTTAAAAAAAAAAAAGAGAAGTAGCCTGTCCTGAAATGAGGACAAAGGCACTTAATGGGTTAATTGAGGGGCGAGTATTAGTTTCCTCTCGTGGGGGGTTGGCACTGTCTGTCTGCACCCCCTCAATTTAACTAGATCACCTGCTTACTGAAAAACTAAAACCCACTGCAGTCAGGATTACTGTGACTCTACAAGAAAAACAAAACACTGAAACAACTGCTAAACTGAAAAGGCGTTCAAGCTGCAAGCACCCTTTCTTGGCACACTAAACGCACCGGACTCGGGTTCAAGAACTTGCCACTGGTGTCCGAAACTATTCTGCCGGGGAATCGAGCACACACACACACACAGTGCTTCTAAGAAAACATCCCTCAACACAAAACCTGCTTGTTGCCTTTCAATCATTTAGTGGTCCGGCCCTTTCCAGAATTCAAATAAATAATCTGTACAGCTTTTGTTTTCAGCGCATGATTGCGTTGGTAAGGATACATGTCTCCACACACACACACACACACACGGACGGATTTTCAATTCTTTGGGTCTTGTTTTGGCTGCAAACTGCTGCGTCCTATTTTGAGAACAGTCGAGTAGGAAACGTGCCTGTAATCACAGCGGTGACATTTCACAGCCGCTATGAAACTCGACGCAGAGAAAATGAAGCTTTATCCTCACTGCGGGGAAGAAAACACCAAGACGTTTATTTTGTGCCTTCACAAGCTTCTTGTTTTATATGGAGGCATCATAAAAGCAGCTGAAGGGATGCGTTTGCAGAATTAACAGTTACATTTAGACTTTTACAATTACAATACAGCTAAAGAGAAAATTAAAAACAGGTAAATGATGCCAGTTTAAAAAGAAAATGACAAAGTAGCCCCGTCCTCAAAAGAGGTCACATCTTGGGTTAAAACTCCAGAACCAAAGGGGGGGGGGGGGGGTACTTAAACATTTTAATTCCTTTTTAAAAAGCCAGACAAAATGACCCCACGGTTAACCCTTGAATGTCCAGTTTGCCAGCAAGAAGCTTCCACAGGACTCAGTAAAACACAGCTCACCTCCACCCCTGAACCGCACGCGCTGCCCTTTAGAACAGTAAACTAGGGCTACAAAGAGAAGCAATCGCACTACACTTTTAGTTGGTTTTTAGGTTTTTTTGTTAAACTATTTTCTTTTTTTTCTTTTTTTTTTTTTTTTAGACTTCATTGAATACAGTTGTTTTTAGTGCATTTCATCGCCTATTTTTCAATTATTATTTTTTTAAACACAAACAAATGATACATTATTACTATCTGTTCTTAAACTAAACAAAAAAAAAAATGTGTTTCACTATCCACAAATGCCGGGCTTTTATCTAAGGAGCGTGGAATGAAAATTCAACATCCCAAATGAAGCATGAAACACAAGTTAATCTACCGACCACCGCTGCAGAAAACAAAAAACGAAACTAAAAAAAACACACACAAAGTCTCAAAGCCAAAACTCCACCTGCGTTCTCCTCTGAAACCGATGGCATGTGCTTCTGGGCAGTAGTGTGCGCATTGATCAGAGAGCCGCATTGCTTCTGTCCTTCACAGATCTCCGACAGAAGCACTGACTGCACGAGAGAGCGTGGGTACAGCTGCAGGAGAAACAGCATCCAATCACAGCAGAGCCTGAGAAAGCACAGACACAAGGCCAGCAAGATGCCACGCTGTTACTGACTGCAGAGATATCAACATTAAACCCGCTTTCAGACCTGCAGCTGACATTAGTTTTGAATCAGTTTCGTGTAGTTTGCAAAAAAATGAACTAATTTCTGTAGTAAACACAACTGAAAAAATGTCAGCGTGACAAACACGTCTGGGATGATCCGATGCTGCGTTTGTTTTAACTTTGAGAAGGGTTGCGGATTACAAAATACGGATTTCTGCTCAAAATGCAGCAGCACTGATCGATTTAAAAAAATAAAGATAACTGAAGAGGGAGCGACAGCAACCGGATTTACAAATCCATGAATGCACTCGCTCACAAAGAATCAATGAATGCATATACAAGTTCACACAAGTAAGCAAGCCAACCAAACACCAGCCCCACCCCTCCTCTCTCTCTATCTCTACCCTTTATTTACCAATGCTGTAAACAGACCCCAAATCTGATTAAATACATTCAGAATCAGAAAGAAATCAAAGCACGTTTTAACGTCACAGTTTCAGTCACACAGACTCCGGGAAGATCGATCGCTCTGCCCAGCTTTGCCCCCAACGTTGGTGTTTGTAACGCAAGCAAGCAAGCGTGGACAGAAAGCGAAGAGAACGCATCTCTGCAAGCAAAACCGGGATCTCTCTCCTTTCATTATATATATAAAAATTAAATTAAAACAAAAATCTGCAACTGCACACATGCCTTATGCAAGCATACCCCCCCAACAGATCACATTAGGGTGCAGTTCATTTCATGGATTCCTTTGCTAGATTAGTTTGATATATATACATACATTAATACATATACATATATATGAAATTAGTTTTTTTTTGTTTTTTTTTCTTAGTGCACGGTCCTTTGAAAGCTCAACCCCTTATCAAAACTCTCCAATCCCCACAGAAAAAGAAACAGAGAGATTGATTCCTCCTCGGCTGTGGCTGAGCGCACAGACCGCTCTCCCCTCAATAAAATAACATTTAAATAGGTTTTTCTGTTTCCTTCTGATTTGACGAGTCAGTCACTTTCCATCACCATTATTATCATTATTATTATTATTATTATTATTATTAATAATAATAGAATTATTTTCGGCTGCATTCCCTTCATAACAGTTCCACGGACCATGAATTCCGCTAGTCTGTTGATCATGAAGGAGTCCAGTTTTCTGTTTTTAAATCCGTTAAAATATAAATTATATATATACACACACTCACACATACACACACAAACAAACACGTACACACACACACACACACATATATATTTATATTTAATAACGGATCTATATATATATATATATTTCTCTATATATTTTTTAAATATCTCTCTCTCTCGTTTCCTGTTCACTGTGGCGGGACATTCTGCTCTTTCCCGATGAAGCGTCGGCCCGTTCCCTGAGGAGAGGATCGGCGAGTGGTTGAGGATGAGGAGGAGGAGGAGGATGAGGAGGGGAAGGGGCGGCGTTGCTGCTCCCGCAGTTTGATCCCACTGCCGCTCCCTCTCAGCGGCCCGTTGTTCCTGTACGAATCCCTGGATCGCCCCTCTGGCTTGCCGTAGCTGTCTGCAGGGAGTTTACCCAGGCCAGGCTGCTGCTGCGGAGTGTGTTTGTCTGTGGCGGGCGCGACGGGGGCAGTGGTATCATCGGGGGCAGCGGCCGGCTCTTCAGTGTTGCCTCGGAGCTCCCTCAGGGGCAGCGCTGTCACGGGGACGGGGGGTCTCTGACACACTTCAGCATAGCTCAGTTTCCGGGACTCCTGAACAGGGGGGGTGGGGAAGAGAGAGAGATTCAGTGTTAAGAAATGTAGTTATTTGAATGTTGAACATTGAAAAGTTATCCTGTGTTTGTATTCGTCATTTATAAAAAGGACGGTATTAGTGTGATCACACAGCTGGAGACACCCTACATGTGGAACCTTTCGTACCAGTGCAGGGTTGCTTGCGATGGCTGCAGTGGGGCTGGGGCTGGTGGCGGGGGCTGGGGGCTGTGTAGAGGGGGTGCTGGGGGCCGGCCGGGGGGGTCTGGATACAGCGAGGGGCAGGGGGGCCATGACCACTGGAGGGGGGGCCGAGCGGGGCGTCTCTTTGGGGGCTGGGACCTCCACGGCTGGCTTCTTCTCCGGCAGGACCACACTAGAACAATAATAATAATTATTATTACATCACCAATACACTCTAAATGCAAAAATGTTCAAAGAAAAAAAGTCTGAATTAGGTTTCATCCGGGATTAGGTAGCTGGTTAGAGCAAAGAGCTAAGCTAAAGAGAGAAAGCGCTGGGCTGCAGCGTGGAAGGCAGTGGATGTGTGAAGTAACCGAGCGACTCAGAGCGAGAGTTTTTCCTCTCACTTGGATCACTGATGAAATCCGCTCTGCAGCTGGGAGCTGCTCAGGGGGAGCGGGACTTAGCGTGCCGTGAAGTGGGTTCTTTCGCTTACTTAACGCACCCAGTGTGTTCGGAGCTCAGTGTTTGTTCAGCTGGGTTACCTTGCTTGGGGGGGCTCGTTGGAGACAGTGCTCGCAGGTTTGCCTGTGGCGGGGTGCAGCGTGGCAGCGACGGCCACGGGCTCCTCTTGCACAACAGCCACCAAATCCACCTTGCTGACCTCCTGCTGGCAACAAGCAGGCAGGTTAATGCACGGAACAGACAGACAGACAGACAGAAACAGAGTTTGATATGCAACTGGACACCAGGCCTGTTATTTAAGGTAAATTATTGACTTTAATTGAAAACAACTTGCAAGTGTCAAACAAAGTTTATCCCTGATTTTTTTTTTTTTTTTCAAAAAATTTACACACATCAGCCTTTTTAACAATCTAATTTTTCACGAAAAAAATCTCTTAGTAGTTTTTCTCAGCGGATCCCTGCAAGCCCGTGAGAGGGAGGGTGTGTGTGTTTGGGTGGGTGCGTGCGTGCGTGCCGCGGCTCACCTTGTCCCTGCTGATCCCTCGCACCACGTCCGACAGCCTGTTCTCCAGGACTGGCTCCCCCTGGGTGCTCACCACGCTGCCTGGGAGGGGAGGGAAGCTGGTTGCCGCCAGGTCGAATTTGGGGGGCTGGACTTTGATCTCAGAGAGCGCCGGAGGCCTCTGGAACAGCAAGAAAAAAAAAAAATACTAAACTGAGAGGCGTCTAGCCCACATCGATCAATATTACCAGCAAGAACTGTTTCTGGAAGCATTTTAGCTCAAGTCCCTTCCAATTGGCTCAGGGATGGAAATAAGACTCCTACTGCATTGTAGTTTCAGCCAATCCACGTTTTACTAAACAGTTTGATTAAAACGTCAGGAATCTTAAGAGTATGACAGCCCGGAGTAAAACGTTAGACCAGAATTTACACAGACGCAGTCTGTAATATAATAAATAAAGATCCCGAGCCTCTCTTCGTCCAACACTCACCACGGTTCGTTCATCCTCTCTTCTCCTCCTCCCTCCACGGTAAGTGCTTTTTCTGTGCGAGAGCAAAAGGGAAGCACAGATCAGTACAAACCCCTACGCTGAAGCGGGGGAAGCAGTGTTATAAAAACAGACAGCCCTCAGATCTCATAATCTTAGCGCTCATTGGGTCAGGCTACGCAGTGCAGCGCACAGCTCCGGGGGGGGGGGGGGGGGGGGGGGGAGGTGTAGACACCCCTGGAACAGCTCACTACACAGCCCTGCCTGTGTCCCTCTATGCGCAACGGTTTCTCATCACTGGGCCAAAAACAAGCAACAGGAAAACAAACACTGCTCCAAAAGCATGAGGCATATGCAGCGATGGTCAATTCAACAGGGATGGGAATAAGACTCCTGTTGCACAGCAGTTACACCCGTTCCAGGTTTTACTACCAGCTTGATCAGCCCCCAGTGTGTCTAGGTAACAAGCTCAGGGGTGTCGTCTTATTAAACACAGCACAACCAGGAATGGATCAAACTGCTCTGCAGACGGGAGTCTTGTTCACATCAACTAAAACTCAGAACAGCCCGAGATCTAACAGGTATTACACAAGTTCTGAACCCACCTGCCCCTGCCTGCAAGGCTGCAGTCTCCGTTCTGCTCCGAGGGGGGGGTGTGGGGCTCCTTCACGGAGTAGGTACTGCCCTGGTCCGGGGGTCCCAGGACTGCGCCTTGGTGCCGGGGGGTCAGGGGGCTGCGACCGCACAGACCCTCCACCAGGGGGGCCACTCCCCCCACTGCGGGACCCCCGTCCGAGGAACGAGGGGGGGGCTTCATGTGGTTCCTGGGAGGGAGGGAGGGAGGGAGGGAGGGTTACACACAGCGTCACTTTATAACGGAAGTTTATCAAAACTGTATGCCAGATGAATTGATTAAAAAAAAAACAACAAAATCAGAATTGGAATTGAACACAAATTGACCCCATCCCTGATAATGGGTGATAGAAAACAGATGCAGAAACACAGCCAGAAAAAAATGTGCTTGGGGGGGGAAAAAGTAACACCAAAAAAATAAAAATAAAAAGTGATTAAAAATAAACCTCCCAGATGAATTTTCAAAACGAAAGCAGGTGTCAGAACTGCGATCACACTGCCTTTCCAACCCTCCTTCAATCTGTTTAACTCAAGCCCTGGCTCTGCCGTGTCAAACAAAGACTTATTTATTCTGTGTTCGGGTCTGTAGCAGTTCAGACAGAACTAAAATCAACACATAAAATAATAAAAACTAAAAACACCCTGAAAATGTTTACAGCATGAATAACACTCTGTGCCGTGGCAGTACCTGTAATTATTAATTACATTCTTTCTTGAATACAGTGGGACACTGCGGGACAGTCACAGAGAGAGGGGGGGAGAGAGAGAGAGAGAGAGCAATTATTAAATAAGACACAGAAAGCAAAGGGTGACCATGACTGAATGGACATTAATGGAGATGATCGATGGAGACGAAGCTGTACCAGGATTTCTTTCATTTATTTTTAAATTAAGAATTTACATCTTATTAAAAACGCGCAGTAAGGCACTCAGCCCGGAGGGGCCTCGCTGCGCTTAGAAAACAGCGCCGGCATGGCTGAGAGATGGCAGCGTTAGCGAGAACCAACACGAACGCATTCCTGCCGTGTGTCTGCATGTCTCTCTGCAGAGCTCCCAGACAGCTACTCCCATGCAGTTACAGATGCGTGGAGGAGGTCGGGCGCCGCGCTCACTCACCGGTTTCTGTGGAAAGGAGGTCGGATGTTCAAGGAGCTGCCGTTCGGTTTGTAATTCCCGGGAGAGCTGAATCCGTTTACAAAGCTGCTGTTGGGAAACGGGGCCTGGATTCAGGAAGAAAAAAAAACAAACATCTGGTTAACATGTTAACTAACTAGCTTACCTCCCCACCAGCACAGCTAATAGCGCAGCATGAAGAGGTTACTTTGTGTAGATCGCTGTTCTGCACAGAGTCTAAGAGAAGCAGCGATCATCACAAACCCAAGCTGCTGTTTCTTCACTCCTGTCACTCTGAATCGATCGACCCCAGCGACCCTCCCCTGACTGTCAGCCCCTGATCTATCTATCAGAAAGCACTCAATATACAGAAATCAATGCTCTAGCATTTGAGCAGTGCAATCTCTACCCCACACATAGGAATGGGGTGTAAAATCTGAGCACAGACTCGGTGGGATCCAGTGTTTTGGGGGTGCTCACCAGCGGGGTCTCGAAGTAGGGTGTGGGTGAGGGGGTCCACGTCTGAGGCACGATGCCGTACAGGGGGTACTGCTGCTGTGGGCTGTACACTGGCTGCATGAAGAGCTGGGAGCCGAACGGGGTCTGGCTCGGGGTCTGCTGGGAGAACACGCTGGAGTCCACGCTGCGGTAGCCGTTCTTCGCAAAGAACGTGTTGATGGCTTTGATCCTGGCCTGGGACGCAAACGCAAGAGGAGAGAGAGAGAGAGCGATAGAGAGAGTGATAGAGAGAAAGAGAGAGAGAGAGATGGGGAGAGAGGGAGAGAGGGAGAGAGAGAGAGAGAGAGAGAGGGAGAGAGAGAGAGATGAACACAGGTCTCACTACTTCCTTTCCAGGTTTTACATGCTATCTTATAGAGAGAAAGGTTTTGATAAAATGTCTTCCCAGTGACGGAAATGAGACACACACACTCAGGACACTAAAGGAGGAATCTTAAATGCAGACCTGCCCGTTACAGGCATGGAAATAAAGACTCCTGTTGCACAGCCGTTTCACCCATTCCAGGTTTTACTAGCAGCTTGATTAGCTAGTGTATAGGGAACAAGCTCAGGTGTGATTAAACTCCTGGTAAAACCAGGAATGAATCACACTGCTCTGCAATTGGAGTCTTATTCCCGTCCTTGAGTCATCAGGTCGTGGGTCACCCAGGCCCACTTCCTTTTGCTTAGAAATCCTGAAAGCAGCTCTGCAAAAGCAATGACAAACATTCCAACTTTTCAAATGCCTTCTGTCAGCCCAGCATCCCCTCAGATCTCATAATCTTTGCAATCATCAGGACAGGCTGTCTGCAAACTGCGCAGCTTGGGAGAGGGGAGGGGAAGAGGGGGGGGGGGACGAAAAAATAAGAGAAAAAGAGAACAAAAGGAGGAGTTTTAAAAGAAAGAAAGAAAAAGTAAAGCAGAAAGAAAAAGAAGAGAGGGAGCCACACAGCTGCAGTGCCAGGTTCCTTCTAAGCGCGATACTGATCATCACAGGGGCAAGAACAGGGCAGCCACTGGAGACTCGGGGATAAAGCACAGCAATGCAATACGGCTACACCACACAGCTAGACATCAGAGTCAGCTACCTACCATGATTGGCTTCCCCTGAAATGTTTTCACATCTTCCCTTAAGTATCTATGAGCCTAAACAGACAAAGAGAGGAGAGAGCGCATTCATTTCAAACATTACAATCAGTAACTAAAAAAAAACAATTACAATGAAATCCAGGAATCTCCCTTTTCTTAAGCTGAGGGAACACGGAGTCACTTTGAAACCTACAGTCTCCTGAAACCAGGGTCCAATGCGGCTTCGTGTTCCCTCAGCTTTAGAAATGCCAAGAGAAACTTAAAATCCGATGGCACTTTTCTGTGTGTGTGTGTGTGTGTGGTTGTGTCACACAGCAGTGGTCTGTTAGCATGTCAAGCCTCTAACCACCATACATCTCCCTTGGTCTGCCGGTAAGATGCTGAAAAGAAGGGCTTGAATTTAAGTTTTTTACATCACTAGAACAAAAAAATAAAAAGGATATGAAGAGATGGCATGCGTACCTGCTGCGCGTCTGTGTCGGACTGGAATGTGATGTACCAGTTATTATTGTGAGCGAACTCCACACTGATCACCTTCGGACACTTCTCGTTTTTAAACAGGAATTCGACTTCCTAAAACAAAACAAAGAGAGAAAAAAAAAAAACATGAAACAGGACTGTACTACTGTCATGGCTACCGCTAGACACTTGCAATATCATTTTTGTAGCTTCTTTGATGTTAAATATCTAAATGATGTTCATATAGTTATTTTATGTAAAGCACTGTTATTATATGGTATAAGCTACAATTACGCAGGTGTGCCAAAGCTATCAAGCGCACTGCAATGGCAAGGAGATACTAACTGCACAAATAAACAGCAGCCCTAAAGCCTGTTTCTTTGTTACAACGTTACCTCGACAGGGGTGGTCTCTGGAACCTCTCTCAGAATGATTATGCAGCGCTTGTGGTTCGGCCTCACTTTCTCTCCCTTCTCATCGACTTGCACCATCGGTGAACCTAGAACAGGAAACGCATTTAAAAAAAAAGAACAAGCCCAGTTAAATCAAGGAGACAGAATCTGTGGGATCTCACTTGTTCAGGGTGCTTCTGAGTTTCATTGGAAAACACTACTGTGTATAAATCCTTCTGCCAGGCTGGAAATAAGACTCCTATTGCACAGCAGTGCCACCCAGTCCAGGTTTTACTACTACGAGCTTGATCAGCCACAGTGTGTACAGGTAACAAGCTCTGTGTTTTATTAAACTCACTGTAAAACCAGGAATGGACCAAAGTGCTATGCAACAGGAGTCTTATTTCCATCTCTGCTGCCAGCACCTACTTGCTCAGTTAAAGATCAAGGATGATTTAATTCTCTTTCAAAAGCACCGCGTCATGAATAAACAGCGACAGCGGCAGGACCCTCAATTCTTCATGTCGGCTCACACGCGGACCCCAGAAGGAACACAAGCCCAGCCAGACTAGCAAGCGAGACGTTTGCTCTGTCCCCAGACAATGCCAGGACCCCCCACTGCGTAAGAGGAGCCTGGAGTAAGGAAGGGGAGCCACATCCTAAAAGACAACTTCGCTATCTAACTCTCAGGCAGGTAACTATGACTGAAGAGCAGCTCCTGAATTCACAGTCAAAGCACTTCAACACAGACCTTCACACAACATAACAAAGCAAAGGGACCAGCAAGGGAAATAAAGATCTGAATCGATCTTCTCTTTCTGTTTATTTTGATAGCTTGGCTTATTAACCCTTACATCTGAGAACGTCCAGTATGAGGTCCAGGTCTGTGGTGAGGGTCTTTATCCCCTCCATGCTGGCAATGGTCCAAATGGGGACGAACTGGTCGCTGTCCATCTGGGACATCAGGTACAGGTCCTTGGATAAGTTCTCTCTGCCAGGGGAGGGGGGGGGGTGCAAGAGACAGACAATGTTTAAAAAGACCTATACGCAGCGAGCCTAATCAGCTTGTAATAAGAACTGGAATGGGTGAAACTGCTACGCAACAGGAGTCTCATTCCCATACTGTTTTCACATGAGGGCAAAATGAAATGACTTTGAATACTTGAGCTGAGAAACTAAGAGACTGGAGACTTAGAGACAGAGGGAAGGAGACTCTTCTTCACACAGAGTGGTGAGGTGAGGGTAGGGAATGGGCTGCCTAGCCACGCTGTTGAGGCTGAATCACTGGGATCCTTTAAGACCCGACTTGGTTCAGAGATAAATGAGCTGCTCGGACCCGGACGAGCCCAGCCACCCCCCCCTCCCAGCTTGGGCTGCTCTGCGGAGATGGAGACGCACTCACCGAGAGAAGCAGAACTCCAGCTGCATCCTCAGAGACTCGCGCAGGTTCTCTGTGGGGACCGGCTGCTCCTCCGACAAGCCACCTGCTTCAGAGAGAGAGAGAGAGAGAGAGAGAGAGAGAGAGAGAGAGAGAGAGGAGAGAGAGAGAGAGAGTGGGGAAGAGGGACAGCGAGAGCGAGAGAGGGGGGGAGGGAGAGAGAGAGAGAGGGGGAGGGAGAGAGAGGGAGGGAGGGAGGGAGGGAGCGAGAGAGAGAGGGGAAGAGAGAGAGAGAGAGAGAAATAAAATGCAATGTTAACACACTCCAGAAGACTGTACAGAACTGTAATGCAGCTGGTGTTGGGTTTCAGGTGCTGAGCCTTCAGATCTCATAATCTTACTGATCACCGGGATGGGGCACACTGGGGGTGCAGTGCTCAGGGGAGGGGGGGGGGGGCAGAAAGAGGGGAGGGGGGAGGAGGGAGGGAGGGGAAGAGAAAGGATACGAGGAGACACCACAGCTCCAGCGACCCCCGATTCCCTCGAAGCGCGATACTTGAATCATCAGAGGGCTCGGCATACTGGTGCGTGTGCTACATTGAGACTGTATGTTACGCTGTTACACTGACCAGTCCCTACATCTCTGTGTGCTCTAGTGACCGGTCCCTACATCTCAGTGTGCTCTAGTGACCGGTCCCTACATCTCAGTGTGCTCTAGTGACCGGTCCCTACATCTCTGTGTGCTCTAGTGACCGGTCCCTACATCTCAGTGTGCTCTAGTGACCGGTCCCTACATCTCAGTGTGCTCTAGTGACCGGTCCCTACATCTCTGTGTGCTCTAGTGACCAGTCCCTACATCTCTGTGTGCTCTAGTGACCGGTCCCTACATCTCTGTGTGCTCTAGTGACCGGTCCCTACATCTCCGTGTGCTCTAGTGACCGGTCCCTACATCTCTGTGTGCTATACTGACCAGTCCCGGCGACCGGCTCGTACAGGGGGAAGACGAGCTCGGGGGGGTCCATGCCGTTGACCGATGAATGCTCGGAGGGGGGGCTGGTGCTGCTGCTGCACTCGGACAGGCTGGAAACCATCACACTGTACGCCTTGCTACCATCGGCAGGGAGCTCAGAGTAGCCTGGAGGGGTGGGAAACACAAAACATATGAATTATACACACACGCTGCCTCACACTGGGATTCTAGGAGTCCTGTGCGGTTGTTAACATACGGCGCTGAGATGAGGCAGCACTGAAAGGGTTCGCGTCCAATCACAAAGCAGCATGGAAAGCAAGGCAGGCAGGGCTGCACAGCGATATGTTAATCACTTCAATAGCTCTCCCGCTGAACGGCGCTCCAGTTTTTGCAATGAGCTCAGGGGGGGTTAAACACTTTCTGGGGGTCTCTCTCTGGGGCTCACCTTCGGTGTAGGTGCCGGGTTCGGGGGGGCTGTCCGGCCAGGCGCTGTCCGTCCCGTTTGCGGAGTCTGGAGCGGCTCCCGTCCCGCCCGGAGGGATCTCCTGCCAAACCTTGGCGTTGGGGTTCAGACCAGCGCCTTTCGAAGTTACCTGCGATTGAATTAAAAACACGTCGATATAAAACTCAAAACAGCAACAAAAAAAAAATATATATCAGACCTGGGATCAATCATAATGACGTTAATTATAAAATGAGCTTCTCACAGTGGCAACACATGAAGCTGAAGCCACTGTCAGAGTCAGTCAATTAAAACTAGCTTTAAAATGAAACCAGCTGAACAACAAATCACAACAATGATCATGGATTTTAAAAAGGAACTGAGATTGAAAAACAGGACTCGACTCCTCCCAGCTGTCATTAAAGACTCCTAATCTCTCCACCACTTAGAGACCAAACAAACCAGAGGAACGTCTCCCTCACAAAAACAGAACCCCGTTGAGGAGGCGCTCAGCTGTCTTCTTTCGGTCTGTCTTTTCACTGCTGATCTGTGCCGGTCTGTCATTATAAACACTGCCTCACCCCTGACCTCTCTTCTGTCTGCCTCTCTCCACGTACAGACAGCACAACGAGTTTAAATGAGTCTTAGTATTTGGACTGGCTAAGCTGATTAACTCCCACACAGATCTGCATAGTGGGGAGCTGGAAATCTCCACCACAAGCAAAACAGGCAGCTGCTTTTTGTTTCCTTCAACTGCAAAGCATGGCCTGCAGTTTTCACTTGACGTTGGCTGATTTGTGATGGATTTCAAAAGCACCGCGTCATGAATAAACAGCGACAGCGGCAGGACCCTCGATTCTTCATGTCGGCTCACACGCGGACCCCTGAAGGAACACAAGCCCAGCCAGACTAGCAACCGAGACGGAGTAAGGAAGGGGAACCACATCCTAACAGGAGCTCGTCAAAACAGAAAAACAGACTGCGCGTGTCTTATTAAACTCCTAGCAAACCCAGGAACGGATCAAAACGGCTATGAAAACAGGAGTCTTACTGCCATCCCTGCTTCTGAATTTAAAAAAAGAACAGGCTGCTCTCACCTCCCACCTATCTAATTATATGCTATAATGCCACTGCTTTTAAAGAAGTAGGCGTCCGCATTACACAACAAGGAACAGGCATTTAAGAACTTGAGTCTTTCTTAATTTCTGTACGCCAGCAAACCTGTTTGTAATAAACGCCCTTGAGGCTGTCTACAACTAGGGAGGGAGAGACTCGCAGGCTGTCTATGTGGGAGTTATGTTATAGGAAACACACACGCACACACACACAGAGACAGACACAGAGACACACAGAGACAAAGACACACACACACAGAGACACACACAGACACACAGAGACAGACACACACAGAGACAGACACACATGCACGCACACACACAGAGACACAGACACACACACAGAGACACAGACACACACACAGAGACACAGACACACACAGAGACAGACACACACACCGCTCCAGCAATACTTAGTCATATAACATTCAAAGACAAATGATTCAGCTAGAAGTCTTTCTCCAGGTCTTCAATTCAAACTGAAGACACTGAGATAGACATTACTCTCATAGATTTTAGACAAGACCATTTTAATATTATCTACTATACCAACACATCGACGATAGCGCCACTATGAAGGCGAGGGGGAAAGGTACAGGGCTTTTAAAATGAAAAGCACGGCTATGTCGATTTAGTTTACAGGCACATGTCAAATATTACGGGCGACACACGCATGACATTTACTTAATGTATCGAGGGTACTCGCTCGCTACTCCTGCTTGCGAGAATTATTTGTTTGTTATTACTATTTATTTTATAAAAACGTTTTAGTTTTGTTTTAATATTTTATACAACACTTTACACTCACCTGCAAAAGCGAGTCCACGACGCCCTCTTTAATTAATAGGAGTCTGATAAAGGAAACGCCGGACTGCAGAGACTTGAAGAGACATGTAAAGTAATGTGCGCGACGCGGGGACGCGGAGTGACGTCGATGCGTGTTCTAACACGGCGCTCATATCCATGCAAGCACCGCATTTCTCTCATAACTCCGATCGGGCAGCATGGGGTTAACAGGCGGAGTCGCGGCGGGGGGAGAGAGCTGCTGTTGACTCATCCAAAGTCCTTCTGCTAGATAACCTTCAAAATGGGGACGAGGGTCGGAGGCTTCACAAGACTCGACTCTGTTTGTGTGAAAGACAGAGAGGTCATCACGCGGTGCCTTTCGATTCACCCCCCCCCCCTCCCCTTTCTATTCTCAGTGCTTCCCTCCTCCCCACCCCCACCCTCCCTTTTTACCGGCAACGCATTCATGGGATTTCGCACATGGGACTAGCTCTGAATACCCCAAGTCAATCGCCCTATTATAGCAAAAGCCTGCACACATCCACCCCTAGACTATATACAATCACAAACAGGTGTGCAACCAGAGAAACGAAACGATCGGCAGATTAAAAAAACACACGACAAGAAAAAAAACCCATCATGCGGCCTTCAGGTGGCGAGCTAAACCGGTTCCCTCTTTTTCCTCTCTCTCTCATTCCCATCCCTGCATTAATTATATATGCACCTCTCGCCCCCAATCCCCTTTAAATAATCTCACCTCCATAAACAACAGCATTGTGTTGGTATCCCAGCCTGCTCGAGAGATGCTGCTGTCGCACGGTGTCGTTGCTCTTCTTGCACGGCGCGGCGTGTTTTACACTCGGAAGGAAGCTAGCTGGGCCCGTGCTGCTGCATGCATGCTGCACGCTCCGCTCCGCTCTCCCTCTCACGCCAACCCGCGCCGCAATCCGCGCTCTCTCATTGGAGGGCACGGCTGTCTGTCAACCGCGACGCCAAGGCTTCCTTTCCGGGGCAACTGAGGCAGCATGGCCGGTCACGTGTGCATGGCCGGCGTGATACTCACGTTGCACGCAGGGAGCGTGCAGGCAAGACAGACAGGAGGTCTCTGCACTAGTGAAAACTCACTTGAAACTCAAAACAAAAACCTATTATATATGTAATAAAGCACTTAACCATACGACAGATCTCCCATTTATATTATTATTATTATTATTTATTTCTTAGCAGACGCCCTTATCCAGGGCGACTTACAATGGTTACAAGATATCACATTATTTTTACATACAATTCCCCATTTATACAGTTGGGTTTTTACTGGAGCAATCTAGGTAAAGTACCTTGCTCAAGGGTACAGCAGCAGTGTCCCCACCGGGGATTGAACCCACGACCCTCCGGTCAAGAGTCCAGAGCCCTAACCACTACTCCACACTGCTGCCCTTATAATTTAGCCTTTCGTCTCTCATTAAAAAAAAATTACAATTCCCTTTTAGAAACTGGGAATTAATTTTTGAAAAGCAATTTGAAATGGAACATGATTTGAAAAAGCAGCAATTGCTCCCGATCCTGGCCGGCTCAGCACAGTCCTGTGTGTTAATCCTGCTGCTTCATAATTCTCCACCCTGAGCTTCACTCCCAGTGTTGGGAGCCTCGCTGTGCGACGGTGACGATGAATTAATTAATCGCCATCATGCTGCGGGGCGGGAGGGTCAGAGTCCCGTGTTCAAAATCAGACTGTGTCCCACAGCGCCATGCTTCCTGTCAATGCTCTGCCAAATCAGACCGGAGGTGCTTAATCTCTCATTAACCGAATCATTACTGTTCTTATTAAACTTGTCTGTGTTGAGCTCTTTCCTCATGTAGTCAGGTAACCAGCAGCCCGATTGTGATTGTGAATCTCTCTCATTATATATATATATATATAAGCACAGCAGTGTCACCCATTCCAGGTTTTACTACCAGCTTGATCAGCCCACAGTGTGTCTAGGCAACAAGCTCAGGTGTGTCTGATTATTAAACTCCTAGTAAAACCAGGAATGGATCACACTGCTATGCAACGGGAGTCTTATTTCCATCCCTGCAAATCACACTCACAAGGTTAGACACGATCTGCCTGCCTCTGGTTGCACGCGTCTCAGCCTGAATTCAACACAACGTTTGATTTATTTGACAGACACCTGTACCCAAGGAGACTTCCAGACGTTACAGGGTTGCAATGCAAGACACACATTTAAAAACATGTTCACAGTAACTGTAAACAATACTACTGAAAGATGAACTAGGATGCAACATGTTAGGATTGATTCAAGTTATACCTGCAGTGCCATACTAGCAGAGCAAGGACAGCGCCTCAGCCAAGGACCCAGAAAGAGCCACCATGAGCAGGGCTGGGTGGAAGCAGCGTGCCCCCAGGGGCTGCCCTAGCTACCTGGGGCCAGAAGGGTTTTTAAAAAGGATCACGATAGCCTGCTTGCAGTGCCGGGACAGCGCAGAGAAAACGCTGCTTGAAATGGGGTAAAAAAAAAAAACACACTCTGGGGGAGTCACCTACCAGACACGTCGTGCACCAAGAACATTCGGAGCAGTCTGATCCATTCCCTGTTTTGTTTTTTGTTTTTTTTTTTTACTACAGAAGTGGTTTGTGTTACTCTGTGTAAGTGGAATTCCTGCAACACAACTAATCTGACAAATCAGCACTGTGACTGCGATTTCAGCAAAACATGCCGTCGTTCTAATTAACCCCTGCTCTGGTTTCTACAGGAGGCTTCAGGGCAGCGATGGAAGCCTCCTGATGGAGTCACAGACCCTGAGAATGGAAATAAAGAATCCATCGAGGTTCTGGGCTTCGCTAATCACAAGATGAGGATTTTCAAAGGAAGATCACATAGCTGTACAGGAAAGGATCCGGGTTTGTGTCCCTAAGGGAAACACCGCGAGATTTGAATAAGACTTTCACCTGAGCTTGTTACCTACACACACTGTGGCTGATCAAGCTCGTAGTAAAACCTGGAGTGGGTGAAACTGCTGTGCAACAGGAGTCTTATAACCATCCCTGAATAAGACTCCTGTTGCACAGCGGTTTGATCCATTCCTGGTTTTACTATGAGTTACTAAGACACACCTGAGCTTGTTACCTATACACACTGCGGCTAATGAAACTCCCTTGAAATGCTTTCTCAGCGGACACGGTTGCTATAAATACACTTCATTAATCAGCCAAGCCCTGTGTACTTCACTTGCAGCCTCACTGCTTGGCTGTGATCGTACAAGCACAGGGATGGAAATCAGACTCCCGTTGTATAGCAGTTTTTACTGTGAGTTTAATAAGAGACACACTCAATGGGGATAATCCAGCTCGTTGGAAAACCCGGAATGAGGGAACCTGCTTCGCAACAGGAGTCTTATTCCCTGCACTCGGATCAGTGGTTCGTTAAGCCTCCTGTGTGTCACACTCTTCCAGGGGTGCGGTCACTTGGGATATGCCTCCTCAGCTAGGGGTTACAACGCTCTCATGCATATATATATATATATATATATATATATACAAAATGAGTGGTGTGCTCCAATGTTTGTGTCCTTTATCCATACTGTACTAAATTAAGATACCTTTAGCTAAACATTACCCAAGCGAAATCAATCACAGATGGTGCTGCATGCTGGGCTTCTCTGTGAACATTGGACTCTGAGGTCGTTAGTCTGAACCAGTGGAGATGGAGTTTGAATTGGTATGCCTCTTATTAATTCGAGATACGTGTACCCACATGATTATGTACGTCTTTTGAAACAAAACAAAACACACCAGTCAGTCAGTCAGTCAGTGTTGGGGTAAATTACTTTTTTTTTTTTTTTTTTTAATTCCTTTTTAAAATCAATTAGTTCAATTCGCATTCCCCTTTTAATCAGTTCAAAAGGGCTTCGAATTAGAATCGAAATCAATTAAAAAGTGAATTGGGGGTTGATTCGGCCGGGCCAGTGCGTCATAAAATGCTCAAAATTGTAGCTCTGGATGGGAAAAATAAAAGTATTGTGCGAGTCTTCTCCAATAAAAACAAGGGCGATCTTATCAGATCAGCGTCCTACAAAAACACACACAGGCCTAGTCTACGGGCCTCGCTTGCCCGGGTTTAGGTCAATTTGACCTCCCCCCCCTCCCCCCCGGGGGGGGGGGCAAGAGACGCAATTAATTACCGATAATATTTCACAGAGAGAAATACAGCTACAAATGTGTTTTATTTACACACATTTGCGGTTCACTGCGGGAGGTCGAGACCGGCGCCATGTGCTTTCGGTTTATTTAATTTGTCCGGGGGGGGGGGTGGGGGGGTATGTCCCCGAGAGGAACTGAGCCGCTTTCACCGATAACTCAACCCAAACCGACCCGATCACACCGCGGTGTGCACAGATCCACGCGTTCCGCGCAGGGAAGCTGTATTTGTTGCCCGCCTGGTCGCCTCGTTATATTGATAACAGAGCGCCTTGATATCGCAGGCTTCGGGTTTCGTGCATTCAGACTAGGCCTTGCTGTGGCCTTCTCCATATGGGGCGCCGATCACCCGGCAAAACGGGCTTTAAAACCAGCAATCAATCCCGTCACATCAAATGTGCCAAATATTACAGACCCCCCCTGCCTAACTGAGGCGACACAAAGCGATCAGCCACCGAATTCAAACTTTAAAATCCCCAGATTCCGATCGAAACCCCCCCCTCCCTCGATAGCACCGGTCTGTACATGCATTTAGTATAATATTTATCTGGGTTATACTTGGTATCGCGGTATAACATACACCAGCCCCCCCCCCCCCCCTATATATCCGCATAGCAGCAATGAAACGATTCAACTCATGTAACGCGTCCGTCAAAAACGAAACAAAACGAAAAACACAACTTATTTTGGGAGGGGAGAGACTAACTCTGGCACGGATCTCTGTAAAGGCTTATGCACACGCACACACACGGATAGATACACACCTAGTTAATATGTGACAATCGGACCCCCGACTGCAATGCAACATATCTATAATATATAACCGGTTCGGGGTTGGGGGGGGGGGGGGTCTCCAGGTGTATTTTCGCTGGCTCTACTCACCATGCTGCCGGACTCGGGTGCGCGGTTGTCTCCGTCCCCTCCTCGGCTCTCGGCTCTGGTCTCTGCCTCCTTCTCCTGCTCCTGCGGCGGCGGCTGCTCCACTTCGACCCGCTCTGAAGTCATCGGCAGCTGCTGGCGCCCTGCTTCCCCTCCCCTCCGACTCTCTCGGTCCAAAAAAGAAAATGTTCTACCGCTGTTCGTAGGATGTTTATTTATTTATTTATTTATTTATTTATCTTCCTTCTGAATCGCTTTTAAAAAAAAAAAAAAAAGAAAGACACGACATACAATCGACAAAAACAACGTCGGGTGTTGTTCACGGTTTGATTTTTCGATCCGCGGGGTGCAGTTTGCTTTCCAAGCCGGAGGACAGAAGCAGACACTCGGGAGCGCAGCACCGCGCCACTCGCTGACAGAAAGCACACCACCACCGTCCCGGCAGCCACCGCGACCCCTCTCTCACACCCCCCCCCCCCCCCCCCCTCGCTTAGCAACCGCCGAACACAGAGAGTGCCGCATAGCAACCAGACAGCAGCGCTCCCCGCATAGCAACCGCGCATGGCTAACACGACAGGACCACAGCACGCCTTTTTGTATTTATTTATCACTTAAAGTAATTGAAATGTATGTTTTTATATAGTAGTTTTGCTTGTTTTTTTTTTTAAAACCATGATATAGTGTTAGCTGAGAGAGCATATTAACAACGCTGTTCTTGTGAGCTCACACCTTGTACACTCTGCTTGATAAACAGAACTGGACACAAACTCTCCAAATCAGTTAAACCGACCTTTATTTATTTTGTAATGGGCTTATCACAGCTGATGAGGCAACATTAAACAAAAAAAAAAACAGTAATAAGATCATTTCAGTCCTTTTTATTTATTTTTCGCTCTCAAATTTAAATAAAAATTGAAGTTCTTGAAAAAAGGAGGGTTGGTTTCAGACATCTTACCCACACAAATAAGACACAGGACACCTCTACGAAGACTATAAAGAGAATACTGAATTCAAACGCCAGTAACCAGAACCAGTACTTGAGTGATGGGTGTGCTAACATACTGGCTTTTCCCCATTGAGAAGGCACACCTGAGTGACTGTATAGCGTTCTCTAAACCAGGAGAGTCCAGCACAGTCCTGGAGGGGCACTCCACTCCAGGGCTTAACAGCTACAGCGAGAGCGAGAACGACGTCAGGGTTTGGGTGGGGGCTTAGCTGGTTCAATGAAACAATTTGGGATGAGGGTTGGAACAGAAGTCCAGGACCCTGCTGTGAACAGAGAGCCGGGGGTCCTCGTTGCCTTGCGGTGGCTCGCGGTGTTTAGATGCTGCGTCGGTGCCTCCTCTCGCTCCTCTGCTCTCACGCCTTCATCGTTCCTGACTGGGAAGCCTGCTGGACCTGCAGCTGCTGGATCTTCATGTTCATGACCTCGATCACAGCTGGGAGGAGAGAGAGAGAGAAGAGAGAGAGAGAGAGAGAGAGAGAGGGGGGGAAAAAAAAGAAAACTGTTCTCTCCTTGTCCGTCCAAAACACGCACACAGCTGGTTTCATAGAAATTAGACTCCTGTTGCACAGCAGTGTCACCCATTCCAGGTTTTACTATGAGCTTGATCAGCCCCGGGGTGTACAGGTAACAAGCTCAGGTGTGTCTTATTATTAAACTCCTAGTGAAACCAGGAATGGATCACACTGCTGTGCGATGGGAGTCTTATTCAGGGATGGCAATAAGACTCCCGTTGCATAGCAGTGTCACCCATTCCAGGTTTTACTAGGAGCTTGATCAGCCCCGGGGTGTACAGGTAACAAGCTCAGGTGTGTCTGATTAAACTTAAACTGTAACGACCGGAGAATAACTGTGTAAAACTGTAATGAAACAAACTAGCACTGGAACTGCGATTGCAATTTGAGAAGCCAGCGCTGCTGTAATTGAAATTGAATTTGTAATTGAAATTGTAATTGAAATTGAGACATTGTAATTGGAACTGAGACAGTGTAATTGAGACAGTGTAATTGTAATTGAGACATTGTAATTGATACATTGTAATTGATACATTGTAATTGAGACATCGTAACTGAGACATTGTAATTGAGATTGTAATGGCCCCGCTCTGCCCACCTTGCTTCATGCCGTGTTTCTCCTGCAGCGCTGGCTGGATCTTCTCAATCTGCTTGGTGAGGAAATCGATTTTGCGCTTGAAGAATTCCTTGGTGTCCTCGACGTTCTGCAGGGAGAAAGAAGAGAGGAGGCCGTTTAGCAGCCAGAGAAAACCCAGGCAAGACTCTCTGCTAGGAGTGCGTGCACAAACTCACTACAGAAAAATCCATTCCAAACTCCAGTGCCTTTAGAAAATCAATTCCAAACTCCAGTGCCTTTAGAAAATCAATTCCAAACTCCAGTGCCTTTTAATCCATTACAAATTCCAATTCCTTTAGAAAATCAACCTCAAATGTCTCTAAACTATCAAGTCCTTCGAAGGAATTCGAATTGGGAATTGATTTTCAAAAGCCACTGCACAATTCCAACCCTGCCTAGCAACAATGTCTACAAGAATAAATAAACTGCTACCTTTTCCACGTAATATCCTGTGCCAACATCAACCAGAACGTGCTCCACATCACTCAGAGTGCCAGGGACGTACATCTCAGAGGCAGGGTCAAGGGGGTGCAACATTGAAACAAACACCATGTAGAAAACATTCTATTCAAAATAAAACCTCATGATGTTGTGCAACTTGGTTTAACTTCATCGCTTTTCATAAATAAAAAGAAATACTTCAATCCAAATATATATATATTCCTATTTTTAATTTTATTTTTTAAGGTCATAGGCATTCAAACAATGCAAAATTGGAAAGATCCTCCATCTCCATTTATTAATTTAGAAGAGAAAAAAAAACACGACACACTGCTAAAGGAGGCAACAAAAGCTGCACAGCTCTCCTGTGAGTAAGGGGGTCTATTCTCCAAGGCGTGCTGCGTACCGGGAGCCACCTGCAGCCCCGCACGCTGATGACAGAGGCAGCTGCAGCTACAAGGATACAGAACTGGTCAAAGGGACCAGCAACTCTTTACCTAGGAGACAAAACGAAAGACTGGATGAAACAAAACAACTTCACATTCAACAGCAAAAACACAACGCCCTTCAGAAATGCAGCCTGCAGAGATCTTACACCGAGGACTTAGACTTGCATACGATACAGTCCAGATATTATATCTGTCTATCTAAGCCCCCCTTATAGGAAGCAGACAGGTGGAGCTCGCACCTTTGTTCTCTGTTTTGAGCACGTTCATGCAGTCCTTCGCCTCCACGTATTTGGTCTGCACGACTTTCAGCTGAGCAATGGACGAGGTCAGAAACTCCGTCTCCTGTTTAAACACAAGGGTGCAGGATTTAAGAAGGTGGAGATCTCAGGATAATAATACAAATATATACACACACGATGCCGTACAAATACATCCGCGATGTAGTCAGACAGACTTTTGCAAACACCAATCATAGCGTCCTTACAGACTGTCCGGACTGGGAGCTTCATGTCAGAAGAGTTTATCGAGCTTTTCTGAGCCCTGTCCGGCTGTATTGAGACGAACTGGTCGGTAATAACCCGGGTTGAATTCCAATTGTAAAATACGCACTTCATATTTAACTGTCATGGGCAGTGACATTGTCAATGCAAGTCGAACCTTGAGTAATTGGAATTAGAACATGTAATTGATCGATTATTATTATTATTATTATTATTATTATTATTATTATTGCAGTTCAGTGACGCCTTTATTTGTCATTTCGATCAATATTCTCAACCACTTTTAAAAAAAAAAAAAAAAACAAATTTTGTTTTTTTAAAAATAAAAGTTCTATAACACGTCTCTGTATTTTTTAGCTGTGATTATCTCAGAGTTATTTTGAATAAACAGAGGACACGGGTTCATGTTTGTAGTAAAAACAAACAAAAAAACAGGCAAGAGAATTTAAAAAATACAAAAGACAAAAATTAGGGTGTAAAATACGATCAGAAATCGGTATATTAATCAGAATCCATCGCCAGGCTGTGTTATATATATAAATATTTCGTGTGTTTTCATGCGAACACGCCGGCTGGTGTGTTTTGTACCCCTGCTTACAGTAAAACACGCACCGTTACCATCTCCCAAACACCATATCACCTCAAACCTGTGCCCGTTATGTATTACGTTTCGTTTTTAACTTGAATAGCGGCTCGGCTGACCTGCTCGAACTGTCCTTTCAGCCCCTCCAGTTGAGGCAACGAGAGCTCCGCCAGATTCACCGCCATGTTGCAAAACGACAACCGGCAAAGACGACACCCACTTCCGCCAGGGACCGGAAACGACGGAGGAGGAGGAGGCATAGAAACCCTGGAAAGAAATACCAGAGCAGCCGCACTAGATATTGTACTCGGTGATAGAGACGCATAGTGTGGCGCCGTCTAGCGGAGAAAACGAGTGAGGCGCTTTAACTGAATACGGGCGGATCATCTAAGCGGCAAAAATAATTCACACATAAAGAAAGGCGCTCGTAAATCCTTGGATAAAGGCGTCTGCCAAGTAAATAATAATAATAATAATAATAATAATAATAATAATAATAAATCAGTTTGAGACGTTTAAACATGTTTCTTGGTGTTGCTCTTTGTAAGAAATATACTCCGGACGCCCTGGTGCCCGGTTTTAAGTGAAACGCATAAGAAACGCGAACCTGCCTTTAATATTGTCTTTGCCACACCGTATAAATTACGGGACATTAGCGTGTAACGTCTTCAGGTTGCGCATTGAAGCGCATAGAGGCTGTGTGATCCAGTGGTTAAAGAAAAGGGCTTGTAACCAGGAGGTCCCCGGTTCAAATCCCACCTCAGCCACTGACTCATTGTGTGACCCTGAGCAAGTCACTTCACCTCCTTGTGCTCCGTCTTTAGGGTGAGACGTAGTTGTAAGTGACTCTGCAGCTGATGCATGGTTCACACACCCTAGTATCTGTAAGTCTCCTTGGATAAAGGCGTCTGCTAAATAAACTAATAATAATTGAAGTGAATAAAGAAAGACTCTGGATCATTCTGCGCAGAATCTGACCAATTTAGCCAATGATCTTTTAAGAATTGGTCTGTTTCTGCACAGAGATCTCCATGAATGCACCCTTAATCCCCCCATTTCACAGATGCCCGGCTCAGCTCGGTTAATCTGTAAGTGGTTCTGGAATTACAGGTATTACGGAAGCACATTGCTGCCATACATAAAAAAAATTTAAAAAAAATATTATATCCATGCAGAATGTCTGTGCTGTTAAATCAAATACATGCTGTTTGTTTTAAAGCAGATTTTTAGTTGTACCATTAATTTACTAAGAGTGTACAAACAACACGAAACTAGGATCACGACTGAACCCGTGAGCTGGATCCATACAAAAAAAAACAAACAAAAAAAACACGAGCGAGCAGTCCGAGAGAAGTTATCCGGCAACAAACTCCCAGTCCGCAGAGGCGCTGCTTTCCTGGAAGGAGAACATTTCGGGGGACCGCTCTACTCGCGGGGTGTCTGGCTCATGAACATATTTAACGTATTTCTAAAAGACGAGCCCGTTATCTATTCAGGGATACCAGGGGATGTATGAAGGGTCGTTTGTGGTTTACAAACTGTCTCTCTATATCAAAACAAACAAACAAACAAACAAACACGCAGAACACGTTTTAAAATAAAATTAAATCTTTATTTGTACAGGTAAAACACAATGCATCCGTTTCGGATTCAAATCTTTTATACAGATGTTACAAACACTAACAGGCAGTAAAATGTAACGGAGTATGTAAAATAACTTAGTATTTAAATGCGCTTTGGAATTAAAAAAAATCACGAGAGAAATAATGAAAACCAGGATTCATGAACAAGTGAGGTCACCCCAGCCCCGCCCCGCCCCCAAAATAAAATATAAAATAAATACACAAAAATCAAGACGCATATCTGTAGAATGAGGCGTTCGGTTTGAGTTTGTACAGGCCTTCTGCAAAAGGAAAACATTTCACATCGTGGAATTAGTTATTGGAGCAACCTGGGTGCAAATCGATCAGATCTACAGGACAGAAAACACAGCAAATATCTCAGGATTATTCCCCTGAATCCAAGTGTAAAAAAAAAACACCCAAAAAATAAAGACCCAAGCGTTGTGAGGTTCATGTCAAGTAACGGCTGTGGTAGAGCAGTGCTGTAAAACTGTGGATGAAAAGTTTAATTTAAAATCCCCTCGCCACCAATGGAGTGCTGTGTGGAGGAAAGACGACTCTGAATTCAAGGGGACGTCGACTGATTCTTATTCTCTTTGATATGTTCCCTTTCCTAGGACCTACCTACTAATACAGCTACACACACACTTTCTCCACCCCTGGTTGAAGTCCTGTATAACGCTCGTATTACACTGGGGTTCACTGTGACACACACACAGGCTGCGGTGACGAGGCGCTGGTGTCCCGTCTCACTGCAGGCTCACAGGCAGCCCGTAGACGATGGGCGCGGCTCCGATGAGGTGTTTGAGGCGCGGAGCCTCCCTCGCCCGGATCACGTGCTCCATGACCGGGGCCCCGGGCCCTGCGTCCAGCCAGTCCTGCAGCAGACTCTTGGTGAAGCGGTCAATGTCTCGATCCGTCACGTCCCACAGGTTACCCAGGACCAGGGGGCTGAGGGACAGGACAGGGGGGATATTATTATTATTATTTGTTTATTTGGTGGACGCCTTTATCCAAGGCGACTTACAGAGAGACTAGGGTGTGTGAACTATGCATCAGCTGCAGAGTCACTTACAACTACGTCTCACCCGAAAGACGGAGCACAAGGAGGTTAAGTGACTTGCTCAGGGTCACACAATGAGTCAGTGGCTGAGGTGGGATTTTAACCAGGAACCTCCTGGTTACAAGCCTGTTTCTTTAACCACTGGACCACACAGCCTCCTCACACAAACATTAGAGCGGGGGGAGTCCAATCACAGACCTGGAGGGACATTCTTCCACACGGGCAGGTCTAACAGCCAGTAACATGAGAGAATGAACGACTGCAGAGTCTGGATGGAGGTTCAGTTAAACCATTTAGAACAGGGTTTGGAGATCAGAGTGGAAGGGATAAAGTGTCATTCAATAGAGGTGAACAGTGACAATCGCTCTTAATAAAATCTGTTTTGGAATCTCTTTTTCCTGTGGTGGATTTGCTATGGAGCTCTTACCATCCTGCCATGAGATAGTGGAGCACGACCCCAGAGCCTTCCAGAGACCCCCGCACTGCCAGCGCCGCGCTGCTGCAGCCAAACAGCAGGGAGACGGAGTGACACCCCATCTTCATCAGCACCTGGGGACTGAGGAACCGCGCGCCAGCCCCGTGCCCCGCATAGCTACGAGAGAGCGAGCGAAGGAGAGAGAGAAACTTCACTGATTGCATGTAAACTGATGATCACACACACACACACACACACACACACACACACACACACACACACGCACACGCACACGCACACGCACACGCACAGAGGAGGACAGCTCGGAGCACTCAGTCACTGTACTCACATGTACAGGTCCCGAGTGGAGAGAGCTTCCTGGATCCTCTCCTGCGATGGAGCGCTGCCACTCACCCCCTCCCAGCCCGGCACGCTGCAGACAAGACACAGTCATGAACATACAGAGATGCTTCACCCTGCAGAATTCTCTCATTTCTACTTCAGAAAAGTTGCATGAAACCTGCTGACTGATACGTTAACATATTGAATGACGCACCGCTTTGTAGTTTCCATATACTTCATGAAAAAACTGACAAATTAAAAGTGACATTACTAAATCTAACATGAAATACTGTTCCACTATTATGGCTTCCGGTAGACACTTGCAATATATTTTTGTAGTTTTTTTTATTACAGGATGTTAAATAAGATGTTATTAGTTTTTGTTTGGTCTCAATCCTTCATTTCAGGTGATGCAAAACTTTTGGGTACAGCTCTAGTGTTTCTGCTCAGGTACTGCACCTGCAGCGCTCTGCTGCCCTCTAGTGTTTCTGCTCAGGTACTGCACCGACAGCTCTCTGCTGCCCTCTAGTGTTTCTGCTCTGGTACTGCACCTACAGCTCTCTGCTGCACTCTAGTGTTTCTGCTCAGGAACTGCACAGACCAGACAGCTATTACTACACACCAGCCTTTATTGCACAGACAAGACACACAAGGGATCTGCACATTACTATACAAACCAGCCCAGGATTACATTTCCAGGTCTGGCTGGTGCGAGGAAGCAAAAGGCGCTATACAGACCTGGAGAACCAGTCCCGGAACCTCTCCTCAGTGCCAGGCAGGTTGGCCTGGGGGTTCAGCACATAGAAAGCCCGGGACGGATTCACACCCTGGGTCAGAACCGAGCCTGGGCAGTGCTGGAGGAAAAGAGAGAAAGAAAGAAGGAAAGAAAAAAGGAAGGATGGTTACAAATGCATGGAAGAGTTTAGCAACCAATAGGGCTGGCAATAAGACTCCTATTGCATAGCAGTGTCACCCGTTCCAGGTTTTCCTACCAGCTTGATTAGCCCCAGTGTGTCTAGGTAACTAGCTCAGGTGTGTGCGGTTATTAAACTCCTAGTAAAATGCAGAATGGATCACACCGCTATGCAATCGGACTCTCGCTCCCTGCATGCTGTGCTCGTCTCCTACCTCCTTTATGGCCGTGTATCCTACGAGGAAGCGGAGGGAAGGCAGCCTGGAGACGGAGCGACTCCGCAGGCTGGGAATGTTCTCCCAGGGGAGCTTCTGCAGATCCTGCAAAAACAAACAAACAATCAAGAAATATCTGACAAATACAAAGAAAATACATCCATCTCCTGGAGATCCTGCAAAAACACACACACACCTACACCTACACACACACACACACACACACACACACACACACACAATCAAGAAATATCTGACAAATACAAAGAGAAAATACATCCATCTCCTCCAGTGCCGTTGCAGAATATTTCTAATTTATTATTAGAAATATAAACAGGGATGGCAATAAGACTCTTATTGCACAGCAGTTTCACCCAGTCCAGGAATGGATCCAAATGCTATGCAACAGGAGACTTATTTCCATCCCTGAAAAACATTTAAAAAAAGTGAACTGCTTCACCCAACCGCAATTATTATTATTATTATTATTATTATTATACAGAGCTCACAGTTCAGTTAGTCAGAATGGGATATAGAAGCTCCTATTGCATTACAGCAAACCATTCCCTTAATTAGCAGAATCAGCACTCTGCCCCGATACCAACCGCAGAACTGAGTTTAGCCATGAACTAATAATGCAGGTCGGGCACATTTTGAAGCCCTATTTTGACAGCGTCCGTCTTCGTCGGAACGTCCCTTACCTTGTCCAGTATGAGGACCACGTGACCCTGGGACTCCCCGGTCCTCTCCTTCAGTCTGTCCACTGCGGCCTGGAGGGAGACGCGAGCCTCGTCTGGACGAGAGCAGCAGAGACCAGCGGACAGGGAGTGGACGTCCTCAGCACTGAGCAGGTGAGAGCCAGACAGGACGGCCTGGACAGAGAGGAGGAGGGGGACAGGACACAGGCTTGTGAAGTCAAGCAGTTTCAAAACGATCACATTGGACTTGTGACTCTCATTACAAATCATATCTGTGAAAGTAAATGGTTTATACACAGGACCGTGAAGATTTCAATAAATCAAAACTAAACTAGTCCTGTTTTTTATAATTTATTTCTTTCTATTTTATATGTCGCTAGGCTTTGTCTGTGTATTATTTTCTTCTATTTGAAATTTTGTAAAGTTCTCAATGTAAATAAAAGTCTGGCTTGTGGAAAGCTAGTGATCAGGAAACGCCTTCGTTATTTGGGTATGATATTTGGAAGGTGTCTTGTAATCTCTTGTAGTGATATATCTCATAAGCAGCGTGTGGGTGTCTGTGTGAATTGTGCCTATTAAAAGGACCAAGAGGGTGCCACAGCTGTAAGAGAAAAGTTACTCAAGAAAGAATGATGTAGCCACAGGTTAGGAATACAAAAGGCTTGAACTCTGGAGAAAGAAAAAAGACTCTTGTCTCTAAAATGTGCAATTCTGTGCACAGATGCCTTTTTTGTATCGCATGCGAATATTGAAAGTGCAAAAAAAGCATGAGAATTAAACAGTAATTCTCGCATCAGGAGGAGAATCACAAACCAAGCCTGGCAGCAGTGGAGCCAGTTAACACAGTCCAGTGACCAGCCAGTCTCTCCTCACCTTGATCAGCTCTCCGGCTCGCTGAGCCCTGCACTCTGCCAGCTGTTTCTGCAGACAGGCAGTCTGCGCAGCGACCTCGGGGTCCTTGCAGCCAGGCTGCAGGAGGCCCTGCCAGCAGCCCAGACCCTGGTCCTGCATCTCCACAAGCAGGACCTGCAGAGAGGGGCAAAAATCAAGGAGACCCAGTCTATAGAGGCGCAAGTGTCAGCAGCAACCTGGGCAAATTACACTGTGCCGTCACACAAGAGGGTTACAGTGCCTTACACACAGAGACATACTACATACAAGTCATACAGGATTCCTGCTTGACCACAGAACTACAGACCACATTTAAAACCATCTTCTAGACAAACACGTACAGGACCTGCTGAGACAGACAAACAGAGACAAAAGCTGAGCCACTTTGCAGCTTGGAACCTGGTTTCAGGAGACTGTAGGTTTCAGGCCCCTGCACGGCACACCAGGGGAGACTTGGGGTTTGATACAGCAGCGAGACAAACTAGGTCTCTTTCAAACCACTGCTGGTTCTGGAACATTTTGGTTTAAAATAGGAGTGCAAAAAACCCCCACAAAAAACAGATTTAATTGTATTTAAAAAACACAAAAGCATTCCCTCCGAGTCCTGACTGCAGCTCCTTACCTTCATCCTCTCGTCCAGCTCCCGGCGCCCCTCCCACCACTCCACCTTGTCCGTCACGTTGCTGATGACCTTCTGCTGCTCCTGAATGGAGTCGAACTCCCCCAGCATGGTGCTCACAGACACCTAGAGGAGAGACCCTTTCATTTCTCAAAACAAAAGAAAAGCTTACATCTGGAACCAAAATCAGTCCTCGAGAGAGACCCCACCCTCCCCTCTATCCCAATCTAGTAGTGACCCAAGGGCAGGACTTTAGCCAGGATGGGACAAAGACTCCCATTGCATAGCAGTTTGGTTTTGCTATGAGTTTAAGACACACACACCTGAGCTTGTTACCTAAACACACTGGGGCTAATCAAGCTAGTAGTAAAACCTGGAATGGGTGAAACTGCTACGCAATAGGAGTCTTATTGCCATCCCTATTGGTTGCTAAACTATTCCATGCATTTGTAACCATCTGTCTCTTCCCTCTCTGTGGTGACCGTGTTGCCATCAGCGTCCTGTAGGGATCCCTTTCCTAGTCCCCAGTCTCTCTTCCCCCCCCCCCCCCGGGCTCTTAGTAGCTGCCTACCTGTCTGTGTGCTGTGGGGATGCGCACAGTCACAGGAGCCGAGTCCCGCTCTAGTCTGGTCAGCAGCAAAGTGTCTCCCGGTACTCCTGGATGAACAGCGACCAGCGACAGCATGCACACAGTCACGTCTACCAGCACAGCGGCACACACAGAGAGAGAGGGAGAGGTTAGGTGGTGACGGCCCTCATTGGATCGTCAGCACTATCAGTGGAGAGCTAGATGCCAGTAATTGAATAAAAAAATCTGTACATGCAGCACTAGCAAGAATAAAAAAGGCTTGGTAGAATCCGTGGTCAACGGAACCCCCCCAGTCTCCTCTCCTCCTCACCTCGCGGGATGCGTTTCTGATGCTCCAGAAACTGCCGGCAGTCCTGCTGTGGGAAGAGGGCCGGGTCGGAAGCCGGGAACTCAAATACTCTCTCCAGGGCAGAGAGGCACTGCAGGCTGGCCGCGGAGGGGCCGGAGTCCTGCAGCTTCAGATCCTGCAGCCGCTCAGACAGCTCAGTGTCTGGGGAGCACTGCTTCTTCAGTTTACTGAAACAGACAAAAAAGATTATTAAATATTCAGGCCAGGTTTTATTACAACAAGCTTGACTAGCCCCAGTGTGTATAGGTAACAAGATCAGGTGTCAAGTCTTAAACTCATCGTAAAACCAGGACACCTCAATTTACCATTAAGGTTACATCCTCCGTTATACAATCTCTCAACATGCATTTGAAGTATTAAATCATAGCAGCGATTCATCAGAACCCTGCTCACCGCTGCTTGCTGTGCAGGCTGCTGCTCATCTGGTGACGGGCTGTGACGGCGAGCGACTCCCCGTGCAGGAAGGCTGTGGTCTGGGGGTCCTCGTCCCCCCAGCAGAGGGCCAGGAGCCGGCAGAGGTGGGAGTAGAGGGAGCTGGGGGGGCAGGGCTGCACGGAGAGGAAGGCAGAGCGCAGGAGGGAGCGCACCCAGTCCAGGTCCAGGGGGGCTGGGGAGGGAGAGTCCACTAAGATCAGCACAGTTTCAAATTCCACCCTCGTCTACACCAGTGCTTGTGGTCTGGCTGAAGGTGTATGTAATTACACAGGTTTGAGATATAGAGGGTAGAGAAACACTATAAAAACTGTCTACCATGAACAATCATTCAATTAGTCTGTTTCTCACTAGTACATTTTTAAAATAATTGTGTTAAGTTTTGTATTAAAGTTTAAATAGCTTTTTTTTATTGTGTGTAAAAGGAAAGAAAGAAAGAAAGAAAGAAAGAAAGGTGTGTAGTGCTTTGGAAACTATAGAAATGTGTATTTTATTGCAAGATCACTTGATTTCATCCTGAATTCCATTGAATACCCCAAGCTAGCCGGACACTGGTTCACATACAGCAGGACAGAGAATCTGGTAGCTTGAATCAGCTTAGATTGTGCATAAAGACATGGCAGTTACTAGTGCACTCACCCATCGCGGTGGACAGAGTAGCGGAGGGGCAGGGGTGCAGGCTGACCCCTTTCCTCTGCTCCCCCAGAGCCAGCCCCCACCCCTCGGCCCCCAAATCCCGTCTCAGGACCTCGCACTCAGGGGAGTCCCCGAGCCCCGCTCGAACCCGGGGAGCTAAAAATACAAACAGAGAGCGATCGCATTAGAAAACAAGAGAAGGGAGGGGTTCCTGATGGCATGAACCGTCTTGTATGAAATGAAAGTCTCCTTACCAGTGACCAGCACGCCCTCCTCATCCTCGCTCTCGGACCCGCGCAGAATCTCCACGCTCATCTCAAACTCCCCCTCCTCTTCCTCCTCTATCGTCCTCATCAGTTCCGTCTCCGGTTCCTCTGCCCTTGTCCTCCCTCTCCTCCTCCCTGCCTTCCCCACACTCTCCTCCCCGAGCCCCTGGGAGGTGGCAGCCTGCTTGGGAGGCCTGCCTCTCCTGGCCCTTCCCGTCTCCAGCGCTGGATCAGGGCAGCTTCCTTCGGACGGCACGGGGAGGGTCTCTGGTTTCTCCGCTCTCCTGTGCCCCCCCCTGCTTGGCTTCTCAGAGGGCTGGTTCTCTCCCTGCCGCGTCACCCTGCCTGAGCCCCGAGCCCCCAGTTTCTTGCGCCCCGAGAGCTCGTCTGGGGCTGGCTCGTCTTTCTCTTTGTTGCCGCCCCCCTCCTCAGGGTCGCTATCATCGCTGAACATGACCTAGGAAGGAGACGTTATTAAAACCAAATTTTATCGGTCAGTAAATCAGTAATATAGGCAATTTAGGCATCTTAAAACAACTAAAAAGCCTCGTGCATTTTACCATTTGTGGTTGCGTGTTCCCTTTTCTCTAACTATTTTAAAGATTCAGTTAGTGGTTTGATTTCATATGTACAACAAATCAAAATATCAGAAGCAATGGGGTCAACAAACAAACAATGCAACCCCATCCCTCGTCCCGACTCACCTTAAACCTGGACTTCGCTTTCCTGGACTGCCTGGGAGCCGCAGGGACCTGTTTGAGCCTCACGTTGAGGGGAGACGAGGATTCGTCGAACACCTGGAACTGCAGCTTGGACTTCAGGCTCTGCTTGGCCGTGCTGCAGGAGCCCATCTTGGCAGAGGGGCCCCCCTTTTGTACCGGGGTGCAGGGGGCGGGGGTCGAGGAGACGGGGGCTGGCAGCTTGACACCGAGGGGGGGGAGCTCCGGCTCATCCGAGGACGTAACCTTGACTACAGGGGGCTGTATCCTAGCTGGCTTCCTAGCCCTGGCTCTGGCTTTCATCTGCTTCTCTTTCCCCAGCGTGGTATCTTTAGCGTTTTTATTATTTTTTCCAACGCTGCTAACGGGGCTCCACGCCCAAGCTTGGGAGAATATCTCCCCCACACTGCAGTCCCGCTTGGCAGCCAAGGCGCAAATCGAGGCCACGGCTTTGGCGGTCAGCAAGCCCGCCCGGACGTGCTCCAGCTCCCTCAGCGGATTGGTGCGGGAGTCGAGGAAGGCCAGCCCGGACTCCAGCAGATCCCAGGTCCTCTTCTCAGGCTCCAGGTTTGACACCGCCAGCCCCAGGTGGATCCTGGCAGCCACGTCGTCCAGGAGACCCGCGGGCCGTCCCGTCTTGCGTCCTAAAACCCGTGCCGCGGCCGCCCCAAGCCTGGCTCCCAGCGCTTCGCAACGGGACAGGCCGGCCGCCAGCAGCCTGGACGCCTCCCTGCCTTCTCCGCACCCGGCTTCCAGCTCGCCCCGAGCCGCTGCCCAGCGAACGCACACCCTGGCCAGCCTGGGGTCGGTGCAGCCTGGGCAGGGGCAGTGGGGCTGGTGGGTGAGGAGGGAGAGCCACTTGCTAGCCCTGGGTTTGAGCTCCGGGGAGGGGGAGCGGGGCTGCTCCCGGTCAACGGTGGGTCTCAGCTGGAGGGGGTGGTGCAAGAAGTCCTCATCCTGGCTCTGGCCCGGTAGTTTTTGAGGGGGAGACCCTGGCACAGCTGCCGGACGTTTCTTGGCAGCTCTGCCCTTCCTGGGTTTGATCTTGACCTCTGCTTTCTTCTCGCTTTCGCAGCCGTGATCTGGGGGGGGCGGGAATCAAAAACGATTCAAAACATGACCCGAGCCGCAACTCTGCAGACTGGAAACGTTCAAACACGGACTCCTGGGTAACTTCAAAATCAATGGCTTAATTATTTTTTTTGCTTAACAGAACTGACCCTCACCTATGGAGAGCTTACCCCAATAAGCGCTTTGTGCAGCTCTACTGGCGAGGTAGTTAAAGGGCTATCAAGTGAACGAATAAAGCAGGGAGAAGGAGAGGAGGAGAGCGAGAGAAGAAAGGAGGAGAAAGAGGACAGAGGAAGACCAGACTGACCAGCACAGAGCTCCAGCAGCATTCTCACATGCTCCAGGTCCAGAGCACACAGCTCCGCCTCGCCCCTTTGCAGCTCCAGCTCCGCTTTGGCCACCAGGAACTCTGCATACCTGCGGGGCGCACAGACACGTCAGCACCAGAGCTGCGGCCAATTACAATCACAGCACAAACCAAACCCCACCTCTCCCGCCCCCTCACTCACTGTCCGAGCGCTTGCAGCTTGGAGCTCAGTCTCATGGCCTCCAAGCACATGGCTTTAGCCTCGCAGGTCGCTCCGATCCGGCTGCTGTGAGAGACAAGGCGCTGGGAGCAGAGCAGCACGTCCGCCAGCACCTGCCACTTCTTAATCAGGTTCTCTCCTGGACAGAGGGAGAGAGAGAGAGAGAGAGAGAGAGAGAGAGAGAGAGAGAGACAGACAGTCAGGAGGCAACATGCAGCATGCAAAACAACCAAAAAAAGTTTACACGCTCAGGATTCTGTTATTTCAGCTGTTCCAAGAGTTGGAACGCGTACGGGAGAGAATTCATCTTGTGCAGATCAACCCCCCCCCCCCCACCCCGAAGACGTGGAAACGGTTTCCATCACAGTATGAAGATGGAATTTGATCATCTTCCCTTCTCCGGTTCTGAAGATCGGATTAGGGAATTGCTCAGAGCCTCCTGCCAGCGCTTCCCCTTCTGTCCACATTAACAAACAGATATCTGTCTTATTTAGCACTGTTTAAAAATCTACTGAATGGTACATCAGGGTGATGTTGCTGTGCACTGGGGCAGGTACCTTGGTCCACGAATTGCGTGTCCGTGCTGAGCTTGTAGGTCCCGAACACGCCGTTCCCCAGCAGAGTCACCACGATGCTGCACAGGAGCTTCCTGCCCTCCACGAGAGCCACGTCAGGAGAGCGCCACCCTGAACAGACAAGCCAGGGGTCACTCAGAACCCATTTCTTAGCAGTTTCACCCATTCCAGGTTTCAATATGAGCTTGCTTAGCCCGAGTGTACAGGTAACACGCTCAGGTGTGTGTCTTCTTGAACTCATAGTAAAACCAGGAATGGATCAAACCTGCTATGCAATGGGAGGTTTATTTCCAAAAATCACTGTAAATAGACATGAAACCCAACAGCAATGGCAGGGGTTACCTAGGCAGCACACAGACACAGACACACACACTGAGACAGACACACTCGCACAGACACAGACTCACACAGACACTGACACACACTTGGTGGTACGCACCGTGCACACACAGCCTCTGCCTCAGCCGGGGAGCCAGCAGTGTGCTGGGCAGGCTCAGGTAGGTTCCCAGGAGCTGCAGGGTGTTTGCCTTGAGGAAGCACCAGCTCTTTGTCTGCTTCTGAACCCCCAGATCCTGCAGCACCTGTAGCAGGTGAGACACCCCTTCCTCTACCTGAGCAGAGAGAGACTTTTACTCGCACTTTATTATCAAATTTCATTAAATCAGTACAGTAAAAAACAATCAATCTATCTTCATAACGCCCCAAAACACCATTCCCATTTTAACACTTACAAAAATATTTTAAATCAGTTACAGATTACCAGTTTGTCAGCATCGTGTATGCACCATTGCTAAGGGATGGAAATGAAGACTCCTATTCCGTAGCAGTTTCACCCATTCCAGGTTTTATTACCAGCTTGATTAGCCCACAGTGTGTCTAGGTAACAAGCTCAGATGCATGTTATTAAACTCGTAAAAAAACAGGAATGGATCAAACTGCTGTGCAACGGGAGTCTCGCTGACAAGGAGTCGAGTCGTCTGCAGTACCTGGCTGGTAGCACAGCACAGCTGGCTCCTCAGCACACTGCAGGTGAGGCTAGCCAGGGGGAAGCCTTCACTCTCGGGGTCCGCTGACTTCAAGCAAGCCTCCGCCTCCTCAAGATGAGGCTGGGGACAGACAGACAGACGCAGAGAGGAGAGAGAGAGAGAGAGAGAGAGAGAGAGAGAGAGAGAGAGAAGGTGGTGAATTTATTACCATCAACCCTAGTTCATGTTGTATTTGCACTTACTGGAAGCTATACTGTATTAAAATATTGATCTCGCACATTGTAACCCTGTACTGCTCTGTAGCATCTGTAAATCGCCTTGGATAAAGGGTATCCCAAGTAAATACATAATGACCATGCCTTCTTGAAGCAGCAGAGCTGTGGCAGGGTACCTGAGCCAGGCTGGGGCAGTCCATCTCCAGCAGCAGTTTGGTGAGGTGGCACAGAGCGGAGACGGAGCCCAGCGGGTCCGACAGGCTCCTGGACAGACGGGACACCAGCAGGTAGCTGTCCAGGGCCTGCAGGGGCTGTGCAGAGAAGAGACACGGGAACATCTCAGGATTACACAAACACGCGATGGAGTCCAGGCGTACAATGCAAAACGATCTCAATCCTGCGATCAGACCGCTCTTGGGTTCGAGCAACAGCCTCCCGGCCTCACCTTGCCTAGCAGCCTGTAGAGAGCAGCCATGATCTGGATGGAGGAGGAGGTCTGCTTGGGGCTGCGCACCGCAGGGAGGGGGCTGCTGGAGAGGAGGGTCTTCCACAAACGCAGGGCTTCGTCCAAGGAACGGCACTGCTCTGAACATGCAGGCACAGAGAGACACACAGAGAGACAGAGAGAGACAGAGACAGAGACAGAGACAGAGACAGAGACAGAGACAGAGACAGAGAGAGAGAGAGAAGCAGATTTCAGACAGATCCTATTTGCATCACTAATGATGTTCCAGTGCTGATCTGCTACCCAAATTTAATTCTAGTTAGAAGTGATAGATACAGATAGAGACAGATACAGATAGAGATAGAGATAGATACAGATAGATAGCACACACACACACACACAAAATAAATCACTAAAATTCAATTTGGTTAGAAGATTAGCACTGGAATATAACATATAAAAAACACACATGTAACTTAATATCCTTCTCAACTTAATAAAATAACTTAGTTCAATTACAAAAAAAATATTGCAATTTAGCAAAACAAATATTTCTGCAGCTTGCAGGCCTAGCCCAGTATTTACCACATAACACAGGGAAATAAGACCCATTCATAGCAGTGTGATCCATTCCTGCTTTCACTTTAAAATCAGGACACACCTGAGCTACACACACACACACTGTGGCTAATCAAGCTCGTAGTAAAACCTGGAATGGGTGACACTGCTGTGCAACAGGATTCTTACTCCCCTCCCTGTGTCCCTGCTGCAGTGGGTCTCCATCACCATTTGATAAGAGTCCTGTCAGGGTGTGTGTGCGCGTGTGTGTGTGTGCGTGTGCGTGTGCGTGTGCGTGTGCGTGCGCTCGTACCAGCCTCCGTCTCCATGCTGAATCTCTTCCCATCGTAGCCGCACTCCCCGTCCTGCAGCTGCTCCTCATAGTTCAGGTCGTTGGGTTCGAAGGCCTCCATGCTCTTGACAGCCTGGGACTGAGCTGCCCGCAGCCTCCGGTCTCTCTCCACAGCCTCCCGGGAGAGAAAGAGGAAGGGAGACGGGGTGAGAACCAGGGTCTGGCCTCCATTCCTGTGTTTAATTCCCCAACTATTTAAAAAAAAAACAATTCCTCTTCCCCTTTTAAGCAATTCCAACACATCACTGCAATAATATTTCCATCTCTACAGAAAGTAATTCTCCAGATTAGTTAATCCACACGCCCCTGATCTGACTGGGTGTGAAGTAACTGAGTGGCTCAGAGCGAGAGTTTTTCCTCTCACTCGGATCACGGATGAAATCCGCTCTGCAGCTCTGAGCTGCTCAGGGGGAGCGGGACTGAGCGTGCCGTGAAGTGGGTTCTTTCACTGAGCTGCTTGCTTACTTAACGCACCTACTGCAGCAGTGTGTGAGCGTTCTTGCTGTGTCTCCACACCCCCCCTCTCTCTCTCTCCATCTTCTCCTAACTTACCTCCAGCAGGCTGCTCTCCAGGCTGCAGATGCAGAGCCACAGGGAGGCCTGAGCTCGCTCGTCCAGCAGCCGGTCTCTGTTCACCGGGGTCTCCGGGACGAGATCCAGCAAGCGCAGGGCCTCCCGCACAGAGTCCAGAGCAGAGCTGCAACAAGAGGACAGGAACAGCCGTCACCAGCAGCCAGGAACACTGCGGGATTTACAATTACAAAAGCAAGCATGCCAGCGACACTCCTCTCACTCCCTTTGTGAAGTCTTGCCTGTAGTACAGCACCTGCCCCAGCTCACACAGGTACACCTCTCCCTCTCACTCACCAGTCTGTCTGCTCTGTGAAGTCTTGCCTGTAGCACAGCACCTGCCCCAGCTCACACAGGTACACCGCTCTCTCGTGGCTCCGGCCGCTGTCCTCGTGGCAGATCTCCAGCAGGTCGCACAGCGTGTTGTACCTCTCCTGAGCCGTGTCTCCCTGCAGCGCCCGGTATGCTCGCAGCTCCTCCTCCAGCAGGGCAAGCAGGAGCTCCGGATCAGAGGCCCGGGGCCCCAGCGCGTCCTTCAGGGTCCTGCCGGAGTCAGGAGGAGGTGAGAAACAGGGCACAGCTACTTAACATCAACAACACCGGCTGACAATCTGAAACACTGCAATGCCGGTGTGGCAGTACAGCAAGGGAGGAGCAGGCTGCTGTCAGACAGAGCCACAGACTCGTGGAGGGAGACGCAGACAGACAGACAGTCCTCACCTGAGCCTCGCGTCCTCCACCCCGCCCCGCGCTGCCTCTGCCTTCGTCCGGACCCACAGCGAGACCGGCTCGGACATGTGCTCCGTCACGCGGCCCCCCAGGGCCAGCAGCCATGAGCCCACCTGCTCCAGGGCCAGCTGGAACTGCGCCGTCTTCCTGCAGCACTGCACCGAGACCAGGAAAGCACGGTGCAGCTGGGGGGCAGGAAACAGAACATTAATACAAGTCGCCATTGAAGCCTATTGGCAGAAGCTACTGCTGGTTTCACAGAGCCCGATTAGCTCTCAAACCACGGTAGACTTGTGGTTCAATACAGCAAACTTCAAAAACTAGGTCTCCCGGAACCAGGTTTCAAGCCACTGAAAGTGGTTTCACGTTCCCCTCGGCTTAAGGTTCAGACGGGGGTAGGATTCCCCCCTCCTTACCCTCTCCGGAGACAGATCAGGACAGCCGGGAGCCCCCAGCTTTCTGCAGAGAATCCCTGCCAGAGACAGCGCCTCCGAGTACAGCTTCAAGTTATACAGCCCGCAGGACAAGTTATTCACACAGTAGGCTGCGAGAACAAAGAAGAGAACAAAAACGGCGATGAGCGCTGTGCAGCTGCAAGGCCGACCCTTCCCTAGGGTTACCCCGCAGGACTCCTCGTGCACCAGGACAGTTCAGGGTTCTGCCGCACCTGTTTTATTGAAGTAGTCGACCTGATCCTTCTCAGAGAGGCCCTCGAGTCCGGCCAGCATGGCCTCCGCTGCAGAGCGACAGCAGCACATGACCGCCTGCAAAGACTTTGCACTCTCCAGCTGCACAGACAGACAGAGAGAGAGAGAGAATGAGTTTTTACACACAGCATGGGCCTCCATGCATGCATACCCCCTGATCCAGGCACACACACACAGTACCTGCGAGGAGAGCAGGCTGTCATACGCCAGGGAGAAGTAGAGCTGAAGGCTCTGGTAGCTCAGCTGCTTCAGGAGTCTGTGCTGCTCTGGATGGGCCGCAGCCATCTGCAAGAGAAAAACGGGTTAAAAACATAAAACTAAAAACAAGAATTTTTACCACTCGCTCTGATCACGGATGAAATCCGCTCTGCAGCTCTGAGCTGCTCAGGGGGAGCGGGACTGAGCGTGCCGTGAAGTGGGTTCTTTCACTGAGCTGCTCGCTGAACGCGCCCGCTGGCATCTGAGTACTTCACTATCACTAAACAGGGATGGAAATAAGACTCCCGTTGCATAACTGTTTGATCCATTCCTGGTTTCATAAGACACACCTGCGCTTTTTGCCTCTATTATTTCCATTCCTGAGATTACATAAGAAATATTATTTGAAGCTACTTCACAGATCATCTTAACTGCTTTTAAACACAGAGAGAGAGAGAGAGACAGAGACTCACACTGTCCATCTGTTTCTGCAGCAGCTTCAGATACTCCTCAATGAAAGCGAACAGCCTCGCGAGGTCCTGACTGCAAAGCCCTCTCCCGCTGCCCTGCCCCTCCGCCCTCTTCACCCCAGCCTCCAGGGCCCACACCACGAACTGGCACCCCTCGATGACAGCCCTGCGCTCCAGATCACAGGCAGCAGGGGGCGACAGAGAGCTCAGGGCGACGGCAGCTTCTTTAAAAGAGCCCCCGCACGCGAGGCCGTCGGACAGGGCCCGCAAGACCCTGACTCCGGACTCCAGGAGCCCCAGAGCTGCCCTGAAGCTGAGGCTGGACTTCGGCAGGAGGCCGCTGGCTTGTCTCAGATGCGTTTCTGCCTCCTCCCAGCAGCTCCCCCTGCAGAGCCGCTTGCAACACTGCAGGGCCACCTCCATCAACACGGTCAGCCTGCGGGAGCGCGTCGAAACAGGCCACGCCTTCGCAGCAGGGTCCAGGGGCCGGAGCAGGGAGACTTCGACCTGCCTGACCAAGAACGCGGCTTGCTCCTTGCTTAGGGGGGCCCCGCGGCCCTCGTACTCCGCCCCAGCCACCTCCGAGTGCCTGGCGGACAGAGAGAGGTAGGTGGCGCACTCCGTCGAGGGCCGGCCTGGGCCAGCGCCTTCCAGCAAGATTAAAAAGCGGACGGACCGCAGCCTGCCGGCCAGCTTGGGCCCCTCCGGAGCCCGGGAGTCTGCCTCCTTCCACAGCACGGCGAAGCAGCTCCTGGCCAGCGCCCCGTAGTCCTCAGACACCCCCGGCCCTTGCTCCCGGGCCAGCCGGCTGTAAAGGTGCTCCCCGAATCGATCCGTCAGCTCCCGGGATCCCTGCGCAGAGAGGTTGCGGACCAGGTGGTAGAGGATCTTCTCCATGTACAGTGGGGACTGCTTCGTGCCCGAGACCAGGTAGCCCCTGTAGGCCAGCTCCGCCAGCTCGGCCAGGCAGCCCAGGTGTTCAGGGTTCGAGGGCCCTGCCCCAACATGATGGTTGCACGCCCGGAGAACGCGATCGCAGACCACGTGGTGCTCCGAGTTCTGATCTCCGGTGACTGGATCTTTCAGCACTCCGCCGAGGAATCCCTGTTAAGAGAGAAGGGTGTCAAGATCTAGCGATTTTTGTTTTCAAACAGCTGAAGGGCTTTTGCTCGAAACGTCTTGAAAATAAGATTTTTATTTTTTTAAACCTTGTGTGTAGATTTTTTAAAAACCTTTTTTCCCTTCATATGCCTTCAGTTTTGCAGCTGGTTGATATGAACGGGTAACCCCTAGCCTGTTAAAAACTCTTACCTGTAACTCTCCCAGGAGACCCCTGGCTTCCTCCAGACAGCTCATCAGCTTCACATAACCTTCCACTTTGAGGTATTTCATAGTCAAGCCGAACTAGAAATAATACCGAAGAAAAAAAAAAAAAGATCACAGTTAGAGGCTTTACAAAAAACAGCTTGTGTAACTCCATGAAAACGTCGAGAAGTTGCCCTGTCATTACTTGTCAATACTCAATAAATAGATGTGAAACTCAACGTGGTGCAGAATTATACAAGCAGGGACTGAAGGAGGGGGGGGTGAAAGCTATACTGATTCAAGATGAAATCATAGCGCTCTTTAAATGTACCGGTACGCATGGGCACCCCTATGCTTGGATAAAGGCGTCTGCCAAATAAAGGATGTCTGTGTTTTTTTTGCTGATTTTACGTTTCAGTACTGACTGGACACGTAAAAAGAGAACACGTATACAAACTAGAAACGTTCTTCGGAATATCATGCATTCTGATCTGGTTAATTCCTTGTTGTTTATAGTATTAAACCCGGCTGTTTTGTTTGAAACGTACCATAAACTACAGGTAATATCCGAGTATTTAAACTGCACATACCGCCATCCGGCTGAAATGCCACTTGTATAAACCCGAGTCAAGCTTGATGTGTATAATGATGTCTCCGATTCCTCTTTCACTTCATATAAAATATAACGTGATAAATAAAAACATAAACAAATGCAACGCAACTCGACTTTTAAATCATAATAACCGCCCGAAGCCGGGCCCCGCGTCTTTACTGCTTTCAAATATGCCTTGCAGCCAATCACAAGAAGACGCCAAACGACGTCAGTCACGCTGCGTGACTAGGCCGCGCGGGGTCATGGGAAATGTAGTTCTCTGTCGTCTTCGTCCAATCGCTGTTTTGGGACGTACTTTTTAGGCACTTGTACGCTGAATATCAAAGCGTTCTACCCACAGCGTCGCAGAAACGTTTGTCTGGAATAGGTCAGATATCGACCATGCACGAGATTTGCTGAAATTCTAATTTCTAACTGTGTGTGTTTTGTTTGCGATTGCTGTTGTAAAATGCAATGCATTTTAACAGTGTCGCTGCCCTGTTTGAAAGTCACGGTATCGTTGCGTAGTATTACTGGTTATAATGGGAAATAGGGGCCCCGGAATCCACCTTTGCATGCGGCCACCGCCGGACAAACGCCGCCACTGCGATGCACGGCAATTTTAAACACACAAGAATAACTGTTTCAATGATCTGCAGTGAGATAAACTAAGTGGTTTCTGAAGGGTTAAGAACGAACAGCCGCTTACACAGACAGGGTTACACGTTTTACTTTATTAGACACACATTTACAGCTTTTTATATTATTTATACAACACCAGAGTTCACCTCCATGTGCTGTTTTGTTTCTTTTTTGAATACGCTTTACCATACCTCTCTGTGCTTTACGTAGGATGAGTAGAAAGTGCCCACGTGTTGAAACGTCCTACCCCCATCAGACTGAGACTATACTCGATTGTGTTTTATTGTGTATCGAACTGCAATAATGAATACAAAGCCACATAGATAAAAAATAGACTATAATTATAATGTAAAAATAAGCATTCTAATCTGGCACCGGACAGTAGGGGTCGCTGTGATGTAACGGAATAGCACAGTCTGCTGCTGCAAGTATTCACATTGTAATGGCTTTCACTGGCAGAAGCAGCAACTCGACTGTTGTATTTACTTGTGTTTCCCTTTACTGTTTTAGAACTAAAAACAACGACTGTTTCAACACACACACAAACTCTGAGTTTCATTGTTTTAAGTGTGCAACATTTACAATGCTTCCCTATGCTTTACCACACCTCTCTGTGCTTTACAATGCTTCCCTATGCTTTACCACACCTCTCTGTGCTTTACAATGCTTCCCTATGCTTTACCAGACCTCTCTGTGCTTTACAATGCTTCCCTATGCTTTACCAGACCTCTCTGTGCTTTACAATGCTTCCCTATGCTTTACCAGACCTCTCTGTGCTTTACAATGCTTCCCTATGCTTTACCATACCTCTCTGTGCTTTACAATGCTTCCCTATGCTTTACCAGACCTCTCTGTGCTTTACAATGCTTCCCTATGCTTTACCAGACCTCTCTGTGCTTTACAATGCTTCCCTATGCTTTACCAGACCTCTCTGTGCTTTACAATGCTTCCCTATGCTTTACCAGACCTCTCTGTGCTTTACAATGCTTCCCTATGCTTTACCAGACCTCTCTGTGCTTTACAATGCTTCCCTATGCTTTACCACACCTCTCTGTGCTTTACAATGCTTCCCTATGCTTTACCAGACCTCTCTGTGCTTTACAATGCTTCCCTATGCTTTACCAGACCTCTCTGTGCTTTACAATGCTTCCCTATGCTTTACCAGACCTCTCTGTGCTTTACAATGCTTCCCTATGCTTTACCAGACCTCTCTGTGCTTTACAATGCTTCCCTATGCTTTACCAGACCTCTCTGTGCTTTACAATGCTTCCCTATGCTTTACCATGCTGTCACTGTGCTTTACAATGCTTCCCTGTGCTTTATTACACTTGGCTATGTTTTTACTATGGGACACTTTTATAAGGGTTAGTTATAATGGTTCTCAACAGTACATATTAACTTATCATAAATCATCCTTTATTAATAATAATGCAAAATATTAACACCTCTTAAATGTGTTTTGTGTTAAAAAAAATTCTCCTCCCCTTAATAAGATTCAGAACCCCAGTTCATCTTCCTCCCTGATCCTTGTGCACGATGCGTTTCCATTTCAAATACATTTTCTTCAGGAGCAACATGACACGGCCTCCCTTCTTCCACCCATGTTGGTCCGCAGGGAATGATGGGAAGTCTTTAAGGGGTTCTCGAACAGGGGAAAGGCAGGGGGGGTGGGGATGGTTTAGGTGGGGATCCAGGCTGCGTTACAGTGCTGGGGAGCTCGTTAGACACAGGGAGTGGATTGCGAGTCCTCCGCGTCCTGGCTCTCTGCAGGCTGTGTGGCTGGTTTAGCTCTCTTCGAAGTTGGGGTTCATTACAGTGGTGGTGGCATGTATAAACAGGGGGTTATCGTCCTGAAAAAACAAACAAACATCTGAATTCAGAGAGATTTTCACAGATACACAGCGGCGTGTGCGTGTATTAGAACGCCCCGCTGCTTCTGCGGTTTTGATTGGCTGCGCGGATGGAATCAAACCACTGGAACCGAGAATCTCGGAAAATTGTCAGAATAGGCCAGTTAGTAATTCATTTAAAACAGTGAGAGGAAAGGAACACAGAGCCACACGAGGGGTAAAACGCAGGAGTCTCTTTTCGAAGTTGTTTAATACACCGCTGCCCCCCTCACCTTATTCCACTTCTCTTTCTGCCTCTCATTCTCGAAGCGGCGGAACTCTTGTCTGTCGTAGAAAAAGATGATGATGCGGTACAGCATGATCAGAAGAAGCCCGATGAACACGATTCCCGAGACAGAGCCTCCCACGATGGTCAGGGTGCTGGGAGGGGCTGCGGAGACAATCACAGTGCGTTCTGTACAAGCTAAAACAACAAGAGCTAACCGCATAGCAAAGTAAAAGACATCTCTATCCACTCCCCTGTGCCCACTTTCTGCCCCACGTTCCTTTTTTACCCACACCTCATCCCACTCACCACCCCACTGCCTACTCCCACATTTTATTCTGCAGGAATAATTTAGCTGGCAAAATAAGTTCCTTCCAGTTTTCCCCTCTCCCTTTCTCCCTCTTCCTCTCCCTCTCTCTGCTCTCCCCTCTACCCTCTCCCCTCCCCTCCCCTCTCTCCCCTCTCCTCTCCCCTCTCCCTCCCCTCCCCCTCCCCTCTCTCCCCTCTCTCCTCTCCCTCTCCCCTCCCCTCTCTCTCTCTCCCCTCTCCCTCCCCCTCCCCTCTCCTCTCTCTCTCCCTCCCCTCTCCCTCCCCCTCCCCTCTCTCCCCTCCCCCCTCTCCCTCCCCTCCCCTCTCCTCTCCCCTCTGTTCTGCAGTAAGACTCTGAAGCTCTTACACATTCTCCTCACGTATTCAATGACGACCCCACTCCCTTCCTCTCTGGGTGGAATCACACGGAAGATGGCGTTATCCAGGATGCAGGTGTCTTCTGGAAGTTTCTTTACCTCTCGTCTCAGGGCTCCCTTGCACTCTGACTCACAGTGCCCCCCGTCCAGCTCACACAACAGACAGGTCCTGCAGGAAAAGCACAGCAAAGTGTAATAGAGCACAGTGACAGCATGGTAAAGAACAGAGAGGTCTGGTAAAGCACAGGGAAGCATTGTAAAGCACAGAGAGGTGTGGTAAAGCATAGGGAAGCATTGTAAAGCACAGAGAGGTCTGGTAAAGCATAGGGAAGCATTGTAAAGCACAGAGAGGTCTGGTAAAGCATAGGGAAGCATTGTAAAGCACAGAGAGGTATGGTAAAGCATAGGGGAGCATTGTAAAGCACAGAGAGGTCTGGTAAAGCATAGGGAAGCATTGTAAAGCACAGAGAGGTATGGTAAAGCATAGGGAAGCATTGTAAAGCACAGAGAGGTCTGGTAAAGCATAGGGAAGCATTGTAAAGCACAGAGAGGTGTGGTAATGCATAGGGACGCATTGTAAAGCACAGAGAGGTCTGGTAAAGCATAGGGAAGCATTGTAAAGCACAGAGAAGTCTGGTAAAGCATAGGGAAGCATTGTAAAGCACAGAGAGGTCTGGTAAAGCATAGGGAAGCATTGTAAAGCACAGAGAAGTCTGGTAAAGCATAGGGAAGCATTGTAAAGCACAGAGAGGCGTGGTAATGCATAGGGAAGTATTGTAAAGCACAGAGAGGTCTGGTAAAGCATAGGGAAGCATTGTAAAGCACAGAGAGGTGTGGCAATGCATATTAAAACACTCTGGGAGCAGACGGGATCAGCTGGCTCACTCGTAGCTCTGGCAGTCTGTTTTGCAGTTGATGCATGTCAGGCAGTGTCTCCCGATGTAGCCCTCTTTGCAGTGGCAGCGGTTGCACACACAGGTGCCGTTGCCGCTGCACAGCTCCCCGCCCGCCTCAGGAACGCAGCTGGTATTGGCAGCAGGGCACTCGCAGGCCTCCCCTGTGAAACCCTGCGAGCACACGCACTGGCCGCAGCTGCACTCCCCCTTGCCTGGAGGGAGAGACAGAGAGCTCAGCTCTTGCAAAAGAACCTATAGTGCCACCCCCTGCTAAACCAGCCCCCCCCCCCCTATAAACCCCGCCCATAAACCACACCCCAAATATCCAAACCGCACCCCCCCACACCCATAACCCCCCGCTCCTTCCCCAGTAAACCACACCGAACCCTAAGCCCCGCTCCTCACCTCCACACAGCGTGTTGTTGTGTCTCGGGCAGGCAGTGTGGTCACACTCACAGTGGGCTCCGCCCCTGTTCTTGTCGCAGAGGCAGGCCCCGCACTCACAGCGCCCGTGTCCGCTGCACAGCGTCGAGCGGTTACCAGCTCGGCAGCTCTGCTGCAGGTCGCTGGCCTCGTCTCCGGAGAGCTGGCACTCACAGTGGCGGCCCTGCCTGCCCTTATTACAGCTGCACACACAGACACACATACCCGTTTATACATACACACACTTTTGTAAGGGATGGCACAGTGCTATTAAACAGTGTTAACACTTGTATCATACAGTCTCAGAGTCTGTAGCACAGATTATTTATAAATACAGGTAACCCAGTCTCTTTAGAGAGAAACGTCTCTTTCTACATATTACCAGCGTGATCTGAAGGTGGCTGTTTGAACAAATAAGCGTGTGGACTGTGATAAGGTGGTGAACATTTCAAAGAGCCATTGAGCCCTGACTTGATAAAGTCTTGAGATCAGCCAGCACCGATGGGTTGAATGGATGACCCCCGCCCCCTCTCCCCAGCCCCCCCCCCCCAGACTTGCCTGCAGACGCCGCAGTGCAGAGAGCCGTTGCCATGGCTGCAGTGCTGTGATGAGGGATCCTCGTCTCCGCAGCCGCAGTCACACGCTGTCTTCACAGTGACCTGCAGCTCCTCGTTGATGCCCTGTGGTTTGATGATGAAGTGCTGGCTGCCCGTCAGACACTCCGCGCTGGTCACCGTCACGGTGAAGCTGATCTGAGGGGGTCGGGGGAGGAGGGGGGTGGCAAGGTTCATTTGCACGCACGCACGCTTTTATAAGATTTTACGTTGCCCCCCTCTCCCTCTCCCTCTCCCTCTCCCTCTCCCTCCTCACCTCCTGCCCGATCTTGACCCCGGTGCACTCCCCTCGTCTCTGCCCGTGCACGGTGTGGTTCCCGCAGTGCGAGTCGAAGGAGACGCTGAGCCCCGCAGGCAGCTGCAGGGGGTCCAGGTAGATGGTGGAGGAGAGGCTCTGTGGAGCGGAGAGGCCAGGCAGGGGAGGAGAGAGACAGCAGGGAGTCATCAAGCATTGTGCATGAACAGCAGCATGCTCACCACCTCTCACTCTCAAACTCTCTCAGTGTCTCTCTCTCTGTCTCTCTCTATCACACCCTCTCTCTCTCTCTGTGTCTCTCTCTCTCTGTCTCTGTCTCTCTCACCCTCTCTCTCCCTCCCTCCCTCCCCCTCTCTCTCTCATCCTCCCTCCCTCCCTCTCTCTCTCTCCCTCTCTCCCTCTCTCTCACGTTGTAGGCATCTTCAATGAGCTGCACCACGTTGCTGGAGTCGCTCGTCAGCACTCCCACTGCAGACTTCGGGATCAGTCTGCTGAGCTCCTGGGGAAAAACAAACACATACAATGAAATAACCTTCACACAGCTAAGCCCCACCCCCAGTCTCCCATAAACCACACCCCCAATACCCAAGCTCCGCCCCCTCAGCCCCCAAACGACACCTGCAGCCCTGTATCTCCGGTCTCGTGGTCACAGCAATTGAAGCAGATCTCTGACCTTGGGTTTAACTGCAAGACCCTCCCTCACCGTGCCAGCTGACAGATCTCCATAGAAATCATCCCTACCTGGTACGTGGGATAGATCTTCTCCGTCACGGCAAAAATGGACTGGATGTTGTTGGCAGACAGGACCTGAGCCAGCTGCCCCACCGAGGGGTAATCCTGGGGAGAGGACAGAGGAATAAATAGCATACAGCACTACTGCTAATAGACGCACCACATTATTCGGTTGCCATTACTAGAGCGGTGATATTATCCTATTGGACGAGACAGGATTTCTAAACTAACGACCCCCCACTTCCGTTCGGAGGCCCCGTTTTTTTTTACCCTCGGAGGTGGTGACCCTATATGCAGCGGGAGTCTTATTTCCATCCCTGGTAGGTGATGGTGCCCCCCTCTCTCTGCTGGTTTTGCTGCCTCGGTGTACACTCACGTAGTAGGTGCTCCTGTCGTACACACCCCCCTTGTTCAGATGGCAGTGGCCGTCGTTGGGGAAGTAGATCCCGCCCAGCTTGCCATCCCCGGCCATGTGGAACGTGTCGTCCGAGGTGTAGACCAGCAGCCGGGTCACGTTCCTCCAGCCGATCTCTCTCTGAGGGGCGAGGACACAGAGCGTCAACAAGAGAGAGGACAGGAGAGGAGAGAGGAGGAGAGGAGGAGAGGAGCGGAGAGAGGATGAGAGAGGAGAGAGGATGAGATGAGGAGATGAGGAGAATGAGAGGAGAGAGGATGAGAGAGGAGAGAGGATGAGATGAGGAGATGAGGAGAATGAGAGGAGAGAGGATGAGATGAGGAGATGATGAGAGGAGAGAGGAGGAGAGGAGGAGAGAGGATGAGACGAGGAGATGAGGAGAGGATGAGAGGATGAGAGGAGAGCGGAAAGAGGATGAGATGAGGAGATGATGAGAGGAGAGAGGAGGAGAGGAGGAGAGAGGATGAGATGAGGAGATGAGGAGAGGATGAGAGGATGAGAGGAGAGCGGAGAGAGGATGAGAGGATAGAGGATGAGAGATGAGGACTGGAGAAAGGAGAAGAAAGGATGCGAGAGGACAGGAGAGGAGGAGAGAGGAGGAGGAGAGTGGATGAGATGATGAGAGGAGAGAGGAGGAGAGGAGGAGAGAGGATGAGAGGAGAGAGGATGAGAGGATGAGGACTGCAGAAAGGAGAAGAGAAGACAGGAGAGAGAAAGAGAGACGAGAGAGGAGGAGAGAGGATGAGAGGATGAGAAGAGAGAGGATGAGAGATGAGGACTGGAGAAAGGAGAAGAGAGGATGCGAGAGGACAGGAGAGAGGAGGAGAGAGGAGGAGAGAGGACTGGAGAGAGGAGGAGAGAGGACTGGAGAGGATGAGAGAGGAGAATAAAGGCAGAGAGAGGATGAGATTTCAATGTGAAATTTCTCAATCGTGACACCACTTCCCATGTCTACGGTCTCAACACTAAAAAATATATATTTCAATCCGAACATGAAGATATTAAGATCTTATTGTCGGAGAGTGGCTGTGAAATCCCCCCCATCTCTCACAACCGCAAAGAGGTACCAATCTGAATAAGAAAAAACGAACGTTCATTCTTTCTAATGTTATTACTGCATGCCCCCCAGCTACAGAAACTGCCTTTCTTTACAGGACATATCGCATTGTAATAGAGGTCTGTATCGTTTGTACCGTGATGCAAGACCAGAAGCACAAGGATGAAGAATACGTCTTCAACAAAACGGTCCATCATTAAAATGATCGTCTGATCCTCCCAGCACTGCGCCGGCCCTCACCTGACAGACGGCTGCCTGCATCATGGCATCGAACCCTGCTTCGGGGGAGTCCAGGTTCCCCGAGATGCTCTGCTCGCTGACGCGCTCCTCGAACAGCGCCGCGCTCTCCGTGAGCGACAGCACGTTGCGGAAGCTGAACGGGGGCTGGCAGGTGTCCAGGCGCGTGGGACACGGGTTCAACAGCTTGGACTTCACCGTGCTGACGTAGGGCAGAACGGTCTTATCCACGAAGGAACCGAAACCTGCACACCAGACCCGACCCGACCCGAACAAACCAAACCAAACCCCAGAAAAAAAAACAAACACAGGGTTTAAAAACAGTAATGATGGTCTGTGTAGTAGCTATACATTACATTTCTTATGTAATCTCAGGGATGGAAATAAGACTCCTGTTGCATAGCAGGTTCACCCCCTCCAGGTTTTACTACCAGCTTGATTAGCTCCAGTGTGTCTAGGTAACAAGCTCAGGGCATGTGTCTTATTATTAAACTCATAGTAGAACCAGGAATGGATCCAGCTGCTATACAATCATACGCATCTGGCTGACTCACCGATCTTCACAGAGCGTGTGACTTTGTTGAGAGCGGTGAGGATCTCCTGACCCAGCTTCTTAATGTTCTCCAGATCATCCTTCATGGAGTAGGAGAGGTCCATCAGGTAGTAGAGGTCTATGGGGTAGCCCTCGGCGCGCTTGAACTTCACCGTGAAGCTCTGAGGAGCCCCTGAATCACATGCAGACACACCAACAAGTCAAGTGAGCTTTCTGCATGCTGCCTGTTTCAATTAACAATGGGTGCGTTAAGCAACTGAGCAGATCACCGATGAAACCCGCTCTGCAGCTCTGAGCTGCTCAGGGGGAGCGGGACTGAGCGTGCCAGGAAGTGGGTTTGTTCACTGAGGGGCTCACTCACTTAACGCTGCTGTAAACTTGCTGCATGCTAGTTCATATTGTATTCTAGTAGTATTTGCACTTACTGTAAACTGTATTTAAATATTAAGCTTGCATTGAAACCCTGTACAGCCCTGTCACACCTGGAAGTCGACTAATAATGATAATAAAGCAGCTGGGGTATGGTGTAAGCCTCTGTCTGGGCTCTTTGTGTACCTGGGCGCAGAGTTAGGGTCAGTCCTTGTGGTTGCAGCTGCACCACCTCCTCCCCACCCCTGACCTCCTCTCCCTGTCTCAGCTGCCTGTCCTTGTTAATGTCCAGGACGTTCCTGGGGTTCTGAATCTCGCTTCCTGCACACCCTCGCTGCCTCAGACTCTCCGCTGAGTCACAGCGACTGGAGTCCGATTCCCCGGCCTTCGTGAAGTTCTAGAGAGAGAGAAACGGACTCTCGTTACATAAATAAAGTAGCTTTTCTCATGTCAGAGCTGCTTGGGCGTCACAGGGTTAGTTCAGAATGATTCGCTCAGTACATCAGTCAGTTTAATACTAATGCTACAACGAGAAGCACATAAACCCCTGTCTAAAACCTTCCCACGGTAAAAAACACAGCAAGGTGTAATGAAACACAGCGAAAGCATGGTAAAGCACAGGCATTTGTAAAGAATTGTAATAGAAAACAATGTAAAACACAGCTGTGGTTTATACAATATCTCGTGTGTACGTGTGTGGGGGAGGTAATTGAAGCAATGATGTAACAGGAGGTGAAGAGAGAGAGGGGGTGGGTGAGTGGGGGTCAAGTGATCATGGTAGTTGTTAAAATTAGACAATGAAAACTCCCGAATGCCCCTATAAGATTCTTTAACCAATCAGCAAAGGCTTTTGCCAGAGAGGAAATCTTTGTGATTGTGAGGTCACAATGGGGGAGGGGGGGGGGGGTCAACGACAAAACCTGCGCTCTGATTGGCCGAGAGGGTAAAGCGCTAGTTCCTCCTGATTCGCTGTTTTTTTTTTTTTTTTTAAAACAACACTGCAGATCTTTCAATCTTTTTCAATCTCAGCTTGCTCTCTCTTCTTGATTTGATCTCTCAGACACGCTGGGTACGGCGCGGCACGGCAGCCCTGCTCACATGCCCTCTGCACTCTCTGTGGTTTTGTATGTGCCAGTCAGTTTCCATTAGCATAGAAATCAGCATCAGATCCACCGCAGAGGAAGGAAGAGGAGAGCAGGCAGCCCGGCTTCTTATGACTCACAGAGAGAAGCTGAGTGTGTGTGTCTGACTGTCTGTCTGGAACACAGCTAGACAGGCAGCCTTGCCCACAGGCTCCACTGCACCACTGAGAACGAGACCTTCAGACCATAGCAAAAAAAAACCCAGCTTTTCAGAGAATCTCACCGGAGTCTCGGTTAAACAATCAGCGATTCATCAATTCACCTTATACTGTAAAAGCTTAACCTGGTAAATTTGCATGGTCATTTTGCAGTATTACACTGTGCTGTATCACACTGTGCAGTATTACACTGTGCTGTATCACACTGTGCAGTATTACACTGTGCAGTATTACACTGTGCTGTATCACACTGTGCAGTATTACACTGTGCTGTATTACACTGTGCTGTATCAAACTGTGCAGTATTACACTGTGCTGTACTACACTGTGCTGTATCACACTGTGCTGTATCACACTGTGCTGTATTACACTGTGCTGTATTACACTGTGCTGTGCTGTATCACACTGTGCTGTATTACACTGTGCTGTGCTGTATCACACTGTGCTGTATTACACTGTGCTGTGCTGTATCACACTGTGCTGTATTACACTGTGCTGTGCTGTAACACACTGTGCAGTATTACACTGTGCTGTATCACACTGTGCTGTACTCCACTGTGCTGTATTACACTGTGCTGTATCACACTGTGCTGTATTACACTGTGTTGTGCTGTATCACACTGTGCTGTATTACACTGTGCTGTATTACACTGTGCTGTATTACACTGTGCTGTATTACACTGTGCTGTGCTGTATCACACTGTGCTGTATTACACTGTGCTGTATTACACTGTGCTGTGCTGTATCACACTGTGCTGTATTACAGTGCTTTCACTGTGGTCAATCTTTCTCAGGGAGTGGATGGGGCTCCTCACCAGCTGTTTGCACCAGGCACAGTCCGGATGGCTCTCAATGCATTCCTCGCAGGAGCTCCTGGACTCGCACGGCTTCCACACCGCTCCTGCAGAGAGAGAGAGAGAGAGCGAGAGAGAGAGAGAGAGAGAGAGAGAGAGAGAGAGAGAGAGAGGTAGATGGTTTTATAATGCTTTAGCAGTGTGTCTAGATATGCTGTTAATGGCTTTAGCTGGGTCTGTGCATCGATGTGAGTCGATGAATCGCACTACTTTCTTTACATGCTGTGTCTCACTGCAGCGGAGGTGTGCATATCATTTTGCATCGTGATCGATGCAAGACCAATAGCACAACAGCACAGCTCTCTGTAGCCCAGCACGAGGTTCCTGAATGAAGGAGTGTGTTTTACTCTCTGGTTGATGAGGGATACAGGCTCCTCCTAACTCAGTGTTTTAGTTTTGCTGGTTCAGTGAGCTCTAACACTGCAGGCTTGTTTTGTGAACTTTGCCATCTCTATCTTCTTCCTCCTCAGTGTGATGATTCACAGGAAACCCCACGCAGCGCACTCACAAAGCAAGCTGGCCCTGTAGCTGATGGTTATCGGAAAAGAGCATTTTTCATCACGCGATCAGAGTCTCTCACCCTCTCTCATCGAGGTCACCAGAATTCAGATCAAGAAACACTTTTACCAGAAGAGAACTGGACATAATTAAAACAGACAGACAGACAGACAGTCAGACAGACAGACAGACAGGACACACACAGACAGACAGACAGACAGACACACAGGCAGGCAGAAAGACACACAGACAGACAGACAGACAGACAGACAGGACACACACACAGACAGACAGACAGACAGACAGACAGACAGACAGACACACAGGCAGGCAGAAAGACAGACACACAGGCAGGCAGGAGAGGGAGGGAGGTTGGTTGCTTGGTAACCGTACCTGTGACTTGGTTCCGTCTGACCCCTGCGCTCTGGAGCAGGAAACCCGCTAGCAGACACGCCCACTTCATGCTCTGTGTGGAGAAACAGAAAGAGATCCCTCCATTACAAGCACAGTAGATGTTTCATTCATAAAACACTAAACAGAGAATAATACAGAAATACTAAAAAAAACTATAGGGTTACCATAGGACTTGTACACCAGCACAGTTTGGAAGAGTTCAGGCTTTTCACACCTGCAGTGCATTGTGGTACGTCATACCTGGCTCAGGTACCTTTCACAGCGGGACTACACTTACCAGAATGCACTGCGAGTATGAGTTGGAAAGCCTGAAGTGTTACAACGATTATTGAAGAACGTATAAGAATTGATTTTGCAGGTACTTTACTTAACTAATCGAGAGTCACAGCGCTGTTAAAAAAAAGCAGCGTTTTACTATCCTGTGGAGCAATCGAATCAGTCTTTCTGAGCCTTGTCATTAAATAAAGCGATAAGAACCAGCAACAAAAAGAAAAAAAAAATAGATTTGCTATTCGTGGTTTTATTGAAGTCTAACGTTAGTATGCTTTTCTCTTCATGATGCAAAACTATTGAAAGTCAGAAAAGACACAGTATATTGTTTATGTGCCAAACATGTATTTATACTGCAAACAGTGTACAAACCCACACAGTGTACACACCGACACGCGCTGCCAGATCTATTTCTTGCTCCGCGCTGTGCCATTTAAGAGCTCCGGGAGCCATCTGTATATTCTGCAGACGTACAGAATCTGACAGCGTGGTTAGAAGAACGCTCGCTTCAGCATTCTGTCCCAGTAACCACTTCCCATTTCACAATGAGGTCAGGGCTATTTAAGCTCCTGTGCTACACATTACCCTGGTCCTAACTCATAAAGAGGATCGTATGAAGCTCCCAGGGGTGTGAACAGCGCACCGTTTAAATGTCAAAGCGATGTTTAAAAATGACACTGTAGGGTGCATGATAAATATACTGTGCAGACAGTACTAAACTTTTCTAGGGGCTGTTTTTATAATTGGAGTTTCCTGCTCAGCGCACTTAAACTGAATAATCTGCTTCAAATACCTCACAAACCTCAAGCCTGTCGAACGAGCGCTCTGCACGGCATGCTAACCAATAAGGGCGGGTTACAGGTAGTGATGTCCGTCGTATTTATCGGCAGGTATTGCATCAGCCTATTCAGTCACGTGTTTAAAGAAAACCTGTCCTCGTTATTCTCCTATTTTGAGCTAGTTTTGGTGACCTCCCCCTTTTTTAAAACTAAACGTTCTATAGCATGTTTCTGTGCTTGTATCTGGGTTATAAACCAATTAAATATGCTAGTGTGTAATTGTAATTGCTATTTCAAGTATTGATTGAAAAGAATTGAACCTATTCAGTCTTGAACAAAGAAGACTACGCCTGCGATCTGATTCAAGCATTCGAAATCCTAAAAGGTATTGACAATGTCGACCCAGGGGACCTGAAAAAAGAAACAAGGACCAGGGGTCACAAATGGAGATTAGATAAAGGGGCATTCAGAACAGAAAATAGGAGGCACTTTTTTTTACACAGAGAATTGTAAGGGTCTGGAACCAACTCCCCAGTAATGTTGTTGAAGCTGACACCCTGGGATCCTTCAAGAAGCTGCTTGATGAGATTCTGGGATCAATAAGCTACTAACAACCAAACGAACAAGATGGGCCGAATGGCCTCCTCTCGTTTGGAAACTTTCTTATGTTCTTATGTATGCTGATGCACTGTGCTGATTTCATCGCCCCCCCCCCCCCCCCCCCCCTCCCTTTGTGGCCAGTACAGCTGTTTCTCAATATATGCTAACTCTGCACTCAAACGGAATTATCCACTGACTGTGCATCTGATCTGCAGATCTGAAGCAGGTGCAACGTTTCATGGGTTTAGTTGACTGCTTCTAAATGTTCGGCCAGTCACTTACACTAAACTAGATGGTAGACGCTATTCTGCTCGTGTTTAGGTAACTGCCAGGTCGATGGCGTTCATGGTAATAGCTGCCGGAAGTCCCCGTGCGCTTTTGTTCCAGACTCACACGCAACTGAGGGACCAGCAGCTTTGTCTCTGGGGAAGGCTGAGGCAGAACTGAAAACACAAACCGCAAAAACATGAACACCCAAAACGAGTACCAACGACGAATACAATAGAAGTAAACAGGACCCCAAACACAACCGAACGAAATAAACAGGATCTAGGTGCAGCCCCTGTTCTTCAGTTCTCGTTGAGGGAAGCCCGTCCAAGTTCTCTTAAATCACCCAGACGTGGCTGAAAAAAACTGAGCTCTCTCTCTCTCTCTCTCTCTCTCTCTCTCTCTCTCTCTCTCTCTCTCTCTCTCTCTCTCTGTGTCTGTGTGTGTCTGTGTTTGTGTCTGTGTCTGTGTCTGTGTCTCTGTCTCTGTCTCTCGCAAATAAGCGGTACAGCTGAAAAGAAAATGTCACATCACGTCACTAAAAGTGATTACTTGTAATTGTCTTTCGCAAAAATTTCATATCGCTAGCAAACAGGTGTGATCGATTGTAGATCAGATGATTAATCGATTAAGAGAAAATGTCAAGGTGAAAACTCCTAGTATATATATATATATATGTGTGTGTGTGTGTGTGTGTGTGCGTGCGTGCGTGTCTGTGCGTGCGTGTGTATACAGTGTCAGCTCATTACAGCCATAACTGCTAATGTTGGTTGCCTCTCTCTATTTCTTCTAAGTGTGAAATGTCTTCAAGTAAAGAGGAACACATTTAGAGGAAGGGATAGTTGACTGTATGCAAAGTGTCATAAATATACTGCATAATAGTTTGTGTGTGTGCGTGTGTGTGGGTGCAAATACGTTTGCGTGTGCGTGTGTGTGCGTACGTGTGCATGTGTGGGTGCAAATGCGTTTGTAGCTGTGAGTGTCTGTTTGTGTGTGTGTGTGTGTGTGTGTGTGTGTGTGTGTGTGTGTGAGGGACTGCCTGTGTGGCGGTGTGTGTGCAGGGCTGCAATCAACAGGAAATGCAAACCTCATGCTTGAAGACAGTGAGAAACATCTTTAACCGGCCATCAGTGTGCTATTCAACGCTTTCACAAGCAATAGAGCCCCACCTGCAAGATCCAAATCTCCTCACAGTCAACTGATTACAAGCAACTGCCTTCCTGTAATCAGCTACAGTAACTGTAACCTGTTAGAATTACTCATCGTGGTAAAACCTGGTATTTCATCACAGTTGTTTGTTTTCATGATCCCTGTTTGAGGCTACATGAAAACACGAAGACAGAAAAGATCCCTGCTGTACAGACAGACACTTCATTGGGTACATCACTTGGCAGCCCTGTTCAATCAGAGCCCTTGTACACGAGATAATAAATACATTTTCTCGTGTTGCCGCCGTTTAGTCCGACTATAATAGAGATGGCTGTTTGATTTGGCAAAACCGGCATGCTTTTTTTAATTAATATAGCACGCAAGAAAATCTTAACTTGAAAAAGTAATCCAAAAAAAATAAAATAAAAAAAGGTAATACTGTGATGGATTACCGAAAAAGTAATCTGTAATCTGTGATGGATTACTATTGAAAAGTAATCTGTAATATGTGATGGATTACTATTGAAAAGTAATCTGTAATCTGTGATGGATTACTATTGAAAAGTAATCTGTAATCTGTGATGTATTACTATTGAAAAGTAATCTGTAATCTGTGATGGATTACTATTGAAAAGTAATCTGTAATCTGTGATGGATTATTATTGAAAAGTAATCTGTAATCTGTGATGGATTACTATTGAAAAGTAAACTAACTGACTGCTCGTAGAATTTCCGAGACAGGCGGTCTTTATGAACTTGGGGGGGTGGGGGGGTGGGGGGGTTCAAACTTTTGTGTCAAAGGATGCACGCAGAAAAATCAACCAGTTTAAGATATTTGGGTTCGGAGCTTTGAACATTTCACCCATATAAATGATGACGATTTTAGAACAGGTTGTTTTGAGAATAATTGGACTCAGTTCTGCTCAGAAACATTTTTGTGAAGTTTCTTCAGTGTTTTTCTTGTGCACGGAGTATGGGGGTGTTCTGTTTGGTTCCTTTTTAACCCCCACTCTCTGAGCCAGCTGCTTGCTGCTTGAGTTTTTGAGCTTGCTGTTGTTTCCTTTCAGTTGCCCTGGATTCCATTGCAGCCACAGATACAAGGTGTGCTCTACTGTAGATCTGTATCCGCCCAGAGTCCCATCCATTTCTACACTGAAAACACACAACTCTGCAAACCCTTCTGCAAGTGTAACCACAGTCAAAGCACAGCATGTGTGATAAAGCACAGTGAAAGCATGGGAAAGCATGGGCAAGCATTGTAAAGCACAGTGAAAGCATGGTAAAGCATAGGGAAGCATTGTAAAGCATAGGGAAGCATTGTAAAGCACAGAGAGGTGTGGTAAAGCATATGGAAGCATTGTAAAGCACAGAGAGGTCTGGTAAAGCATATCAATAAATTTGGTAATCTATGGTAAAAGTATAGTATATAACCCTATTTACTATGCTAAACTTTTATAAGGGAACTGGAGGCTTGCTGTATATGGTTGCAGTTTTCAAATTATGAATCGAGAGAGCGTTTTTGTTTTTAGAGAGAGAGTACAAACAAGGTGTAAACAGAACAAGGTGGTTGAAGCCTGAACCGCGCCTGCGCCCCTTCCCCTCCCCTCCCCTCCCCTCTTCCAGAGAGACAGCTGCGACAGGAAGGAAGGAAACGCGCACTCTGTCTAATCTCCAGATCAAAGCGTTTAAGAAAGTGTTACTTGGTATTTTGTGGAGTGGGGGGGGAGGGGTGCGAGGGGTCAAAAAGTCTCAAGGATTATTATTATTAATTAGTCATTTAGCAAACTTACAGAGACTATCGAACTATGCAACACAACTGCTGTTGCTGCAGAGTCACTTCCAATAGGACCTCGTTTGTTTTACGTCTCATCTGAAGGACGGAGCACAAGGAGGTTCAGTGACTTGCTCAGGGTCACACACATTGAGTCAGTGGCTAAACCGGGATTTTGAACCTGGAACCTCCTGGTAACAAGACCCTTTATTTAACCATTAGATCAGCAAGCTTCAAAGATGTCGGCGCCCTCCCAGAAATAAGAAAACGAAAATAGAACACACATCCGATAAAGTTTCAAACGAACCAGGGGTCGTGTCTCATAATTATCTGGACATAATTATATAATAAATAAATAAATAAATAAATAAATAAATAAATAATTTCAAAGAAACTACAAAATTGTATTGCAAAAGTCTACCGGAAGCCATAATAGTACAGTAAATTATTTCACGTCAGATTTCAAAATATCACATTTTCCATTTTGTATCAGTTTTTTCGTGAACTATATGGAAAAGTATGTAATTCAATATGTAACATTATTCATAAGAACATAAGAACATAAGAAAGTTTACAAACGAGAGGAGGCCATTCGGCCCATTACTGGGGAGTTGGTTCCAGACCCTCACAATTCTCTGTGTAAAAAAAGTGCCTCCTATTTTCTGTTCTGAATGCCCCTTTATCTAATCTCCATTTGTGACCCCTGGTCCTTGTTTCTTTTTTCAAATCGAAAAAGTCTGACATTGTCTATACCTTTTAGGATTTTGAATGCTTGAATCAGATCGCCGCGTAGTCTTCTTTGTTCAAGACTGAATAGATTCAATTCTTTTAGCCTGTCTGCATAGGACATGCCTTTTAAACCCGGGATAATTCTGGTTGCTCTTCTTTGCACTCTTTCTAGAGCAGCAATATCCTTTTTCTAACAAGATGACCAGAACTGAACACAGGATTCACTCGATTATAAAGCAGAAATAAGTTAATCCTATAGGGTGATGCAAAACTTTTGGCCAGAGATAGGGCAGTATACACTACAAAACCACAAGTTTAAGAATTGCATTCACATTGAATGCAACAGATTTTAAGAACACCTTAGTGCATATGTATGTATTATAGTGTAAGTTTTTCTGTTTGAAATCCGTTGCCTCAAATGAATGAATATAAAGCGAGTTTATATAAATCACTGCTGGACTAAGTACAATCTTTATCAATAACATTGAAGGCATTCTGTCGTGTTTCAACTGAAACATTACAGCTGGAAAAGTCTCATTCACGGACAGTTATTTCTCGAGCCCCAAAACAGAAGAATGGATCATTTTGTAATTCTATAAAACCGAGAGTTTTATTGGGTACCGACAATACGTTATTAAATATACATTCAAATAAATTTCAGAACAAACTTAAAAGAGAACGGTATATATTTGCTGATATCAATCGTGTATTGGCTAACATTTCTAGACTACAATTAAATATAAAACATATTAAAAACATATATATATATATATATATATATATATATATATATATATATATATATATATATATATATATATATATATTAACAGTTAAAATAGACACACACTATCGCATCAAGACAGCTAGTAATAAATAATACATCATGCATTTTACCTTTTTCCCCCACATACAGAACGAACGCGGCGCGCCACCCGTTGAATTAGTTGGACAGATTCACAATAATGCCGTATATTATTACAGCTGATTCATTATTATTGTTCTATGAAGTAAAAAATATGATCGGATATGAACTGTATGAAAGAATACACAAATATAAAAATAACTGTAACTCCCACAGTCTCCGTGCGCACAAGTGTACCATTTTCCAAGTTTCCTGTCTGTGTATCTATTTTATAATGCATGAGTTTTTTTGTTTTTTTCAAAGTTTTGACAGGGCAAATTCGCCAACTCTTTTAACATTTCTATTTAATTAAGATTTAAAAAGAGAATTAAAAATTCGTGACCGAACGGGGTATATTTATACACATTTACGCATTTCACGCGCTTACAATAGGCTGTGCATTATATTCAGGCATGCATTATACAGCAAATAATTCGTCTGCTTAAAAGAAATGAACCTTTCTTTTCTTTTCTTTTATGATATATATATATTAATGATTGCAGCGCTTACCTCTGCGGTGTGTGCTGCCTGTCTCTCCCTGTGAGATTCTCACAACGGGGTTGAGTAACGGTCCGGGTATGACTAATCTGTCTGTGTGAGTCCTTTGAGAAGCTGTCTGACCCCAACGGAACAAACGACACTCAAACAGAAACTGCACCAGAGCAATCCAGCGTGCGTGTATATTCAATCCAGCGGGGTTATGAGCACCACTGCTGTTATTACAATACATCACAACGGATATATATCTATCTATCTATATATCTATCTATCTACAGGTGTATAACTACACAAATTTAATAAATATATATATTTTTTATATGTACACAAAAGGTATACATGATAATAATAATAATAATAATAATAATAATAATAATAATAATAATAATAATAATAATAATAATAATATATGTTATGCCTTGAAATAAATGCTTTTTAATCATTTAGACCCCTGTGTCTGCTGGTTTTCATTCCAGCTGCGTTCTCAATTGCTTAATCAAACCCTTAATTGAACTAATAATGTGCTTAATTAGACCTTTTTTTAAATAAAAATGTTTTCAGCTTTTAAACAGTTGCAGATTTCAAGTTAACTATACAATGTTATAAGTAACTTGAAATCGGCGACTCTTTAGGAGCCGAGAACGATTAAAAGGTCTAATTAAGCTCATTATCAGTTCAATGAAGGGTTTGATTAAGCAATTGAGAACGCAGCTGGAATGAAAATATTGAGATTGAGAAACCCTGACCTATATAAATACATGCCTGGGGAAGCATGACCTAGAAATCGGGTACCATTTACAAATGTATTTGAAGACAGACTTAGGACAGAGGGAAGGTGACACAGAGAGAGAGGGGTGAGGGGTGGGGGGTGAGGGGGTGGAATGGGCTGCCTAGCAGAATCACTGGGATCCTTTAAGAACCCGACTTGATCAACCAATCAGCGCCAAAGTATCAATGTTCTTATGAATGATGCTTTGGCTCCATCTAGCGGAGGGGCTGGTGAGATCAACCTCGGTTTTGGGGGGGCGGTTCTCTCCGCTGCAGTTTCATCCAGAGCCCGCAGGTGGCGTACTGGAGAGCCGAGCGCCTTCCCGTCCAGTCATCATTACCAGCATCATCATCATCATCATCATATATCATGTGATCCTGAATGCATTGGAGCTTCAGTATGGCGGAGGCAGCGAAGCTCTCGAATGGGTTTTTAAAAAACTGTGCTTTTCTGTAAGTCCCGTTTTCTTTGTTTTTGTGTGTGTCGTGACCAACGAGGATTTGAAACCATGGCTGACAGAGGCGTGGACCTCTCGATTCTCCCGAAAGATGTCAGGGATTCGTTATCCGAACTGGATTTAGAGTTATCCGAAGGTAAGCGAAGGAAGACGGGAAGCGGAAGCGACACCTATGCAATACAGTATTGTACAGTAATGTGTATACATCGTCAAATCAGATAGCATTTACACGCACACAAACACACACACACACTGTGTCAGTACAATTAGATAGTCCCACGCAAAACATCACGATTGTCGTTTCTCTGTTCACTGCTTTATTAGCAGTCTTGTTTAATTGTTAATGTGTTTTTGTTTTAAAATAATATTATCGTGTTTCGGATTACTGCGCTTTTTTTTAATGCTGTCACAATCCCTCCACAAAAAAACAGTAAACCGATTTTAAGATGCTGGCACTGCGTGATAACGTTAATTTTTTTAATTAATACTGCTACGGGTCATTTTTTTTTACGTTTAAGAATGTATTAACTCGCTCCGTTTTCTTTTTTATACAATAGCGAATGGCTGTATTCAAATCGTAAACGTGTGTAACGTGTTAGCAACGGTGTTATGCGCGATTTTATTGTGATCGCTCGTTTATAATGTATATAAACACAATGTGATATGACTTGTGTCCTGTCGTTGTTGGGAAAACATGACACGGTCTTTAGTGTTTTACATTATGGCAACAGTGAAACCAAAACACACACACACACACACACACGTGTGTTTATTGCTGGCTTGTATATTTGTAAAGGCTTTTTCGTGTTTGTTTTTTTTATTTTTTTTTACAATGCTGGCATATTCTTTACCGTATTCAGTGTTTCACGCACGGTAAGGGTAAGGCTGTGTGCGTGCCGGTACAGTGCAGCTCACTGGAATACATTTTGCCTGAAATTAAAAGAAATCTCTCTGGCTCCTGTTTTTAATGGCCGGTTAACTGTCTTAAGACGGCCGCACACAATTTAATGAACTTGATTTTGTTACGTTGTTATTAAGGGTGGTAAAAAAAACAACTATATAAACATAATTGAGATATTTAACATCATGTAATCAAAGAAACTACAAAATTATATCATAAAAACTCAACCGGAAGCTGTAATAGTGGTACAGTATTTCTTTTCTTTCAATACTATGAATCATCTACCCTGGTAAATGATTCACAGTATTGCAGATAGGACAGGCAGGTGTGTGCACACGCCCCCTCACCTACACACCCGTCACCCTGTCTCACACACACACCCTTACCCTCTCACCCCCCCTCACCCTCTCACACACCCCCTCACCTACACACCCGTCACCCTGTCTCACACACACACCCTTACCCTCTCACCCCCCCTCACCCTCTCACACACTCTCCCTCACCTACACACCCGTCACCCTGTCTCACACACACCCCCTTACCCTCTCACCCCCCCTCACCCTCTCACACACGCCCCCTCACCTACACACCCGTCACCCTGTCTCACACACACCCCCTTACCCTCTCACCCCCCCTCACCCTCTCACACACGCCCCCTCACCTACACACCCGTCACTCTGTCTCACACACACCCCCTTACCCTCTCACCCCCCCCCTCACCCTCTCACACACACACCCTCACCTACACACCTGTATTTTTTCATCATGTATGTTTACAGGTAAATCTGTGCTGTAGTGAAGCATGATTAGACACTACCCCTTGAAGCGCTGTGAGTTTGTGCAGCCAGACACACGCGGCACAGCGTGGCGCTGCGATGTTAGGAGGTTGTACAGACAGGCTGCAAACCACACCTGTTGTACAAACAGGCTGCAGTCTTCCTGGGTGTGCGGATCTGGTAGTGTGTGTTCAGGCTGTTCAAACACACAGGCATGTAAATTATGTTCATATCGGTTTTTTGTTGTTTTTTTATTGTGTCTCAACCCTAAAATTCTAGGTGATGCACCCCATTGCTTCTGTGTCAGAGCACCCCGTTGCTTCTGCATTAGAATACCCCGTTGCTTCTGTGTCAGAGCACCCCGTTGCTTCTGCGTCAGAGCACCCCGTTGCTTCTGTGTCGGAGCACCCCATTGCTTCTGTGTCGGAGCACCCCATTGCTTCTGTGTCGGAGCACCCCATTGCTTCTGTGTCGGAGCACCCCATTGCTTCTGTGTCGGAGCACCCCATTGCTTCTGTGTCAGAGCACCCCATTGCTTCTGTGTCAGAGCCCCCCGTTGCTTCTGTGTCAGAACACCCCGTTGCTTCTGTGTCGGAGCACCCCATTGCTTCTGTGTCAGAGCACCCCATTGCTTCTGTGTCAGAGCACCCCATTGCTTCTGTGTCAGAGCACCCCATTGCTTCTGTGTCAGAGCACCCCATTGCTTCTGTGTCAGAGCACCCCATTGCTTCTGTGTCAGAGCACCCCATTGCTTCTGTGTCAGAACACCCCGTTGCTTCTGCGTCGGAGCACCCCATTGCTTCTGTGGTTTTGATTTGCTGTGCGGATGAAATCAAACCACTGGAACTGAAAATCTTGTAAAATTGTCAAAATAAGCAAATTAGCAATTGTCCATTTTAATTGCTTTAATAGCTCACACATGCATTCAATTTAAAACAGTAAGAGAAAAGGAACACCGAGCCACACGTGGTAAAACGCAGGAGACTGTTTAGACACCGTTTCAAGATGTCTAATTTAAAGCACAAAGCGGTCGAACGTTTTCACACGGAGTGCCTGTTGTTTCTCATTTCTTGGTTTGAGAAGGTGAAGACAAACATCCATTTAAATGTGTGTGTCTATCTATTCAATGTCATTTTAATAAGCGTGCATTCACAAGGATATAGTGGAGACAGCCGTTTGTACTCCCGGTCACAGTTTATTGTGGTGGAACTTGGTCAGGACATTCCTTAGCGCAAGGTTTCAGAATGTAAATGCCCTTGTCAGTGCAGCGTGCCTGTGCAGTACTCTGTCATAGGGACCTGCTGTCTTGTTATGATGCTGAGGGCAGTGCTGAAGCTCTGCTTCCATGGTTTGTTTTAAACTGTACAGTGTGCCCACAGACTGGGATAAACAGCAGGGTTAAAATGATCCGATCGCAGTGCTTTCCGTGTTAGTCCAGTCCTCGCATTGATTTGCATGGAAACAAATGCCAGGGCTCAGTTACAGTGGCGCTCTTTGTGATCATGAAATCCCCAGCAGTGGAGAACTCGATACCAGGGTGGGTGAGGCAGCAGCTTGAATCACAGAGAGGCTGATATACAAACAGCGCTTTCCCAAAGCACAGGACTGTGCAGGGGAGGCATTCAGGGTTACATATCTCACCAAAAGCAGAGCACTGACCCAGGTTAATCTATGCAAAGTAAAAGGATCAGTTTGGGTAAGGTTCAGCATGTAGAGTGGCACTGACTGACTGACTGACTGACAGACGGACGGACGCACAGGCAAATCTAAAGCCGAGGGAACACTAAGCCACTCTGTTGAAAAACAATTGCAAAATGTAATTTCTTGTCTTCTTGCCTCTTGGTAGCCGACAGCGTTGATGTTAAAGAGTTTGTAAGTGAAAAGCAGGAGTGTTCGTATTTGCATGTGTTTGCCGTGCGGGCTGTGCAGCTGCAGTGTGGGCTTGCTGCTCTGTCTGTGCTTGTCTGTGCTCTCGCCCCCGGGCAGAGACGCTAACCAGCACAGCCAGCCTGGGAGGGAAGAGAACACTGATCCTGAGAGAGAGAGAGCGGGGCCTGCTGTAGCTTCCAGGAGCAGCACCATGATGATTATTATTATTATAAAAGGTTACCCCCCTCCCCCCACCCCCATACTTTGCAATGGTTTTACTACACATTTACCACAGATTACAGGAGTTTCCCTTGTTTTTTTTACTATGGTTTACCACACCTTTCTAGGCTATTATTATAACACACACACACCCCTACACACACACACACACCCCCCTACACACACACCCCTACACACACACACACCCCCCTACACACACCCCCTACACAAACACACACACACACACCCCCTACACACACACACACACCCCCCCTACACACACACACATACACCCCTACACACACACACATATACATACACACACACACACCCCTACACACACACACATATACACACTGATACACATACACACACCGCTACACACACACACACACACACACACCCCTACACACACACCCCTACACACACACACACACACACGTTTGCATTCCTATATTTGTGGGGATTTCTCATTCTCTCACTATATTTTAATTTACTATTTCTAACTCCAGTCAGACAAAAAACTCCACACGGGGTGAAAGAGTTTTTTTTTAGGCATATGTCATTCATTTAAAAGGTGTTTTACCCAGCCGGGACGTCCCCACAGCGTCGTTTTTTCAGGAGTTTCTGTCTTTGTGTCTGCACATTGAGAGCGATACCTGCCCACGCACGCAGAGAAGGCTGATGACTGGCACACACACACACAGAGAGACGTGGAATTAAAGTGATCTGACCTCCGTTTCCATGAAGTCACCTCTGCATAAATATTTGTGCAAGCATGAGCTCATAGTTTGTGTTTCCTGGTCGTGGTGGTGGCCGTGCTTTATCTGGCTGCTCTCGCTGCGTTTATCCCGTAATCCCATAGCGCTGGGATCGGAAACAAATACAGCAGCTCCTTCCTGCCCCTGTTCAACGGAACTGGAACTGGAACTGGAACTGGAACTGGAACTGGAACTGGAACGCAGGAATGGACCCCTCCCTGTGCCCTGTGTACTGTAAACCCTGGAGGTAGCAGATCAGTCCACACCTTGTCTCAGAACTGCACTCCTTGAAGTATATTTAAGTGATCAGGAGTCTGATCAATAAGTTGTTCTTTCTCTTCTAGCTGCACAAGCAGCTCCTCCTAACAGTGTGACCCACAGACTCGCCACTCCTGCAACACCTTCACTCTGAGGCTGTACAGTAGCTGATCCCAGCTGATTTTTTTGTATTTGTTAGTTTTTGTGTTGGAAGCTGCTGTATCAGGTGTCTTGTCACCAGCTGGACAGTTTCAGATTGTAAGGAAAAGGTGACATCGTTGAGGGGTAGGAAATAATATGACTTGTATGCTTATTGTGTTAAAAGAAAATCGCTATTGCTGAACACGGAAGTGTAATTTTTTTTTTTTTTTTGAGAGAAACGTTTAACTAGAACAAGCGTAAGATCCGAACGAGGCAGACGAAGGGTTAAGGGTGTTTCCAGACAGAGGCACAGAATCTGGGACCCGCCCTGCTCGACACCCTGCAGCGAGAACCGGCTCAAAGGCAATCCGTTATCATCACAGTCTCCGGGATTCGTGTTGTGTTTTTTTTTTTTTATAAAATGTATGGGTCATAAATTCCACTGCCTGGATTTTTGCTGCCGTTTCAACATCTGCTCTTTCCTGTCTTTACAAAAACTGAAACAAAATACGTAGCCAGCTAATTAAATTAAAATAAATAAATAAATAAAAATAGTCTTGTGCATTTTACACAACTAGAAACCAAACAAGAGTTTATTTTTCTCCTCTTGTAAAACAGGCGTTCGTTAAGAATGCACTAAAACATGGCCCTTTTATCTTGGAGAAATATCAGACCGATTGAAAATAGTTTTCAGTGCTGAACTTAATTGCTGTTGATTTGGCACCTCATTGCAAAGGTGAAGGAAGGACAGCATTTTTTTTTTTTTTCTTATTTTTGAAATCAACACATTGATGAAGTGGATTTATTTTATTAATACCTGCCTATAAATATTCTTTAAAAGCCATTAAGAGTTGGAGTATCCGCACACGCCACTACCCTCAACCTCTCGTGAAAGCGAGGAATCCATACAGGATAATGTGATCACAGGGGGGTCAGTCTACCTTAACTGAATTCCGTGGCGTCCGGATGACTGCTCTGTTAAAATATCTCTCATTCCTACAGCAGATGTTCATTTAATTAACACCTTTTAGCTTCAGCTTTAGCAGCAGCCTGATAAGAAACGGCGCTGCAGTAAAAGCCAGGCTGCCTGTGTGCGGGAGGGAGGGAGGGAGGGAGGGAGGGAGGGAGTGAAATAGCAGGAATGGCTCGGCATCTCCAAGACTCCACACATCAAGTGCTGGGGAATGTGGAGCTGAAGGAGAATTGATGCTGTCTCTGCTCTAAATAACTTATACACCCATACACCCCCCCAAAAAAAGAAGTGATTTATTCCTCCAAGTACTGTAGAGTATTCAGCCCAGAGTCAGAGAGGTAGAAGACTGAAGACTGAGGGCTGGACACTCTTTACATTACGACCCACGGGGACTTTTTTGACTTGGGGGGGGGGGGGGGGGGGAAGAAATAAGGACCAGGGGGTCACAAATGGAGATTAGATAAAGGGGCATTCAGAACAGAAAATAGGAGGCACTTTTTTACACAGAATTGTGAGGGTCTGGAACCAGCTCCCCAGTAATGTTGTTGAGGCTGACACCCTGGGATCCTTCAAGAAGCTGCTTGATGAGATTCTGGGATCAATAAGCTACTAACAACCAAACGAGCCTCCTCTCGTTTGTAAACTTTCTTATGTTCTTATGTACACAGAGAATGGAATGGGTTACCAAGAGTTACCATGGGTTACCACGAGTTACCAAGTGCTACTAAGGGTTACCATGGGTTACCACGAGTTACCAAGTGCTACTAAGGGTTACCAAGGGTTACCAAGGGTTACCACTTTGCTGATGCTGAGTCACTGAGATCTTTTAAGACCCGACTTGACAAAGTTTTGGGATCAGTCAGCTACTAGGAACCAAAACATACTTTTGTTTAAAAAACACCTTCCAGAGAGCTATTGTATTGCATACGAGTGAATTCCATTTGGTATGCAAGTAGCGTTTTTATTTAAAGCAAAAAAAAAAAAAAAAAAGAAATCCGTTCTCTGACTTGGTAACCCTTGTGTATGAAGTGGTTTGAATCCCCTGTGGGCTCCAGACAGCCTCTGCAGCCCCTGCCTTCCCCCGGCACTCAGCACTCCCTGTCCGAGTGAGTCTCAAGCCTGACCTACTTCTCAGTGGGGTGTTTGAAACTACAGCCACAGCTGACTGTTAGGAGCCAGTTCTGTGCTGAGGGAGAGGGAGAGGGAGAGGGAGAGCGAGACTGAGTTTGTGGATTTCTTTTTTCTGCCCTTTTGTTCCATTCTGGTTTATTTTTAAGGTGGTTTTTGCAAAAGTTTATTTTATCGTTCAGTGTTTTAACTTTTTTTTCTTGTGACAGCGAGCTCTGTTTTTAAGTTGGGAGTTATCCGAAGTACTAAAGACGTCCTTGCGAGCGAATTGTTGTCTAAATGTTTACAGTACGACTTTTTTTAAATTTCTAGGTTCACTTTTTGCCCTTCTGGATATAATAACTCGCTGGGAATCGCTTGGTGAACTACAGTGAGCCGTGCTTTTGATCTTGTATCGCGGTACAAAACAGTCCGCACCTCCATCGCGATACGTCACGTAAAGAAAGAATCGCGATTCATCAACGCAAGATGTGCTGTTCCACCCCTACCATTGAATAGACCCAGACGTTTCTGATTCAAATCCCACCAGCTCCAGTGATAAGGATGCAGGGATGGAAAGAGATTCTTAAAGGACCTTGTAACAGCGATCTCATGCCCGTGCAGCTATTCCAGCTCGCAGCCCTGCTTCCTGAAGTTCTCCCGGCTGCGCCGTGCCAGGAATGAGGTCACACAGAGCTGTGCACCCCCCCCCCCCTCACACTCACACACGCACACACGGTATTCAATTGATCTGAACTGAGATCGCTCACCAAGGACTCCCGGACTCTTCACAGTGCAATGGAGACGGTTCAGAGTTCAGAGCGCTGTAGTGTAGGCCGTGGAGGGATTCGTTTATTTTTTTTTTTGCAACAAACTACTCTCTCTCTCTCTCTCTCTCTCTCTCTCTCTCTCTCTCTCTCTCTCACCCCCCCCTCTGTCGCTCTCTGCTAATGTTCTTTCAAGGTTACAGTTTGAACACAATGGGTTTCTCTTTTGAGCACAGAGGCACATTTTCAGAGAGCAATATCACGTTTACAACGTCATAAAAACAATCAAAAAAAAAAAACCCACAGCAACAAGAGCAGCTTCAATACATCCTTTCTTTCCTGATCATTTATAATACCCCCATAAAATAATATATATATATAATCATACAAAGTGCGCTGGCTTCAAAACATGGTTCCACGTCGCGGATTGCATTTTCTCGTCATTGTTGGACAGAGTTTATCGGTGACTGAGAAAGCTTGTGAGAGTGGCTGATGGTTTAGTTCTTAGGTGGTTTTATTTCCCCTCCCTGTAATATAGAAGTGCCTGTGCTTGCTTGACTCGGGATGAAGAGCTTTCATTTTCCTGTGCTTCCATGTATTGTAATAGCAGCACTGCCTCTCTGCCTCGGCTCTCTGGTACAGTAAGTGTTCTGCATCCTGTAGATTTATTATGAATCAGTCATTGAGCAGACGCTTTTATCCAAAGCGACTTACAGAGACCAGGGGGGGGATCTGTTCATCAGGAACTGCTGCTGCTGCTGCTGCAGAGTCACTTCCAACAGGACCTCGTTTGTTTTGCATCTCATCTGAAGGACGGAGCACAAGGAGGTTCAGTGACTTGCTCAGGGTCACACACAGGGAGTCAGTGGCTGTACTGGGATTTGAACCTCCTGGTATCCAGCCCCTTTCTTTAACCACTGGACCCCCCCCCATCCTTATAGTTACAGTACAGGCTGCTTTTCTGTAGCATCCCAGGGTGCTTTACAAGAAAACAGCCATTGGCAAATGAATCCAGCTCAGAAAATAAGCTAAAGCAAATCTGTTTCTAAATTAGATTTGAAAAGATTCCTCTGTGCCAGCGTTCCTGATCGGGACGGAGTGAGGTGCTGTGAGCGGTGTGTGCGTGTCGGCACTCTGGTTGCTGCGTTGTGAAGCAGTAGAGTCTCGGGGATAGTTGTGATCCTCATTCACGCTGTTCATGGAACCACACCTACAAAAGCAACAGACTCTGCTCAGAGCAGGGCTGTGTAAGAGCCTGGCCCTGTTGAGCCGTTGCTGTGTGTGTAAGGATCTGTTGTCAACGCGCCGTGCCAGGGAGGGTGTGTGAGAGTTTCCTCGCTGCAAAAACAGCTGATTTTGTTTGAGATGTAGTAGCGGTATGGGCAGTATATCTAAATGGCCTCAGATCTGAATAGCCAGTTTTTATACATTAAAGAAAATATATATATACAGTATATATTCTTGTGTTCAACAGTGCTTTTTTAAGATGAAGAAAAAAAGCTAAAACTCTCTACATCAAAATTTTATTAAAAAAAAATAAATTAAAAGTTTCTTAATAAAATAATCCTTAAATATATAATACGTTTTTTGAATATTTTGTATTTTCGTATTGAGCTGGGCTAAACGGTAAGCTCCCCAGTGGTACAGTCTTTGAAGTGTTGTCCCTGTAAGACTTGTCTCTCATTAGCCGCTGTGGTTCTGTGTTCAGCGCACACGCCAGGATACATTTGGGAAACAGAGGGAACGTGATCATTCACTGACATCCGAACAGGGAATTATGACACTGTGATGTCAAGACCGTGATGATGGCTTTTTTGGATGCAACTACAGGAAAAGCTCTCCAGGTGTCAGGCTGTACAACATTAGCCAGATTTGCCGTCCTGTCCTTGCTGCTGTTTGCAAATCTCTTGGCTGGCCTCTCTCCCTGCTCTTTCGGATCACCTCGCCGGGATTTAGCAGGATTGTCACGAGATTAAAATGCATACACCGGGGATGAAGTTGCGTTGTGTAGCGATTTGATCCCGTGCATTAGAGCAGTGGTTCCCAACCCTGGTCCTGGGGACCCCCTGTGTCTGCTGGTTTCTGATTCAGCTGAACTCTCAATTACTAGACCCTTCATTGAAATGATCACAATCTTAATTAGACCTTTTTAATTGTTCTCAGCTCTTTAAAAAGTTGCAGAGTTACTTATAAAATGTTATAGCTAACTTGACTTCTGTAACTGTTTTAAGAGAGCACTACTGAAACGCTTGTCTGGTTTGCAGTCGGGTACAAAAAAACAGGACCTCCCGAACGGAAGAGGGGTTGGTAGTTTAAACTCTCTTTAGAAATCCTGTGTTTGTCCAGTAGTTTTGTGCATGGGCGTCTGTGGCAAAATGTTCAGAAGAAAGACACTGCGCGGTGTACGCTTACCAGAGTGACAAACGAGCTGAAACAGCTTAGAAAAAAACATGGTGTAGCTCCTAGTTTATTACTTGTACTGTATATATAAGAATGAGGCCAGCCTGTAAATGTAGTTAACAGACTGATCCAGCCAGAATATCTTTCTGCACTAGCAGTGGACTGACTGTGTGTGTGTGTGTGTGTCAGTGTTCGTAGTGAGCTGTTGAATCTTCACCTGTTGAATCTGCTGCTCTCACCCTGCTAGTGTTACAAAGATAAGGAGAGCTCTGGTTACACAACCCCTCGAGTGGAAGAGACTGTGTTTCTGTGTGTGGTCTGGGTGCTGCAGGAAAGGTGGCGGAGCGACGGGGGGGGAGCGACGGGGGTGGGGGGGGGTCAGTGTGCAATCACAATACCTGTCGACCACTTCACCGCAGTTTGTAGTGAGACTGTCAGCGGAAATCAAGTTGCTGATTTTATCAGAGCGATTGAACGCTCGCTTTGATTAGTCAGATCCATTCGCACTGAGGAGGGGGGAAACCACAGCTGGATTAATACAGAGTTAAAGAGCGCTGGTGTTTACATCATTAGATTAGTCCTCGTCGGCTTTGCCACGTCGAGTACAGGGTCTATATACAGTAGAGCCAGGGTTAGAAACTCCCAGTCCGGGGGTTCAGAGCTCCCCTCAATGAAGTCTATTATTAATGTTGAAATGATCAGGAGCCAGGAGTTTGAGCAGGGTTACAAACTCACACTAGCCCTGCTGCTGCTGCTGCTGCACCCAGTCCTGGGGTTCAGAGCTCCCCTCAATGAAGTCTGTTATTATTGTTATTATTATTATTGAAATGATCAGGAGCCAGGAGTTTGAGCAGGGTTACAAACTCACACTAGCCCTGCTGCTGCTGCTGCTGCTGCTGCACCCAGTCCTGGGGTTTAGTAGGTGTGTTTTTGTTCTTCCTTCCTTAACTTGGCTTCTTTCATATTACAACGGAAGATCTCACTGAGAACACAAACAACAAACCCACTTGACAGATAACAGTTCAGCGCTGCAGTAGCTCGTTGTATGAGCCGTATTTAACACAGTGGCATCCAGCGCCATGGCGAGCCCCACCCACTGTATATGGGAAGTAATGTCATTTATAGCCGATGTTTCTGGGCTGTGAGTGTTTGACAGCTGTGACAGTAGTGTCCGGTCACTTTGCCTGTGCTATCATCCCTCCCCTCTTCCTGAGCAGACTCCTGCTGCTCCCCCTTTACTGTATCCCCGTGAGATGGTTAGCGCTCAGGCTGATCTTTGCTGAGCAGTATTGTTCAGCCCACGCTGCTCTGTGTCCTGTTCTTCTTTTCTCGGGCTAGGAGAGCGTTGTCTATTTTAAGGTACAGTGAAGTGCTTGTTTCCGCGTTTCCTTCTCTCTCTGTGTCATAGTTCTGATGCCCGGAACTCGCTCAGCTGTGGGTTGGAATGCTGTGTGAATTTAAAGCTTGTGAATTATTCAGGGGCAGCTCCGAGCAATGCTTTTTATTACATGATCTGCCAAGCCCATCTCTCTCTCTCTCTCTCTGTTTTTCCTGCTTTGAGCCGTCCACTAGCCAGCTGACCACAGCTGGCTAGCGGCAGAAACAGCGGACGCGGAGGTGGAAGACTGCAGTTCAACGCTTTCGTGCACGCCCTGCTGCTCCCAGTCCTTTCCCTAAAGTAAACCCCCCACCACCACACACAGGATCTGTCTCATCTTTTATACAGATAGGCGTCCATCCCAGTGCGCTCTCCCCGTTGCTGGGAGACTGGATTATGTGGCTCCCTTCCAGACGGCACGGGGGCCCCCCACTTCCTGTGCTCTGGGGCTCCAGTGGGAGTGGATACAGTTTGCCCAGCAATCCTTTTATTTGTTATTTGTGTGTAGCTGCGTTGGTGGAGTGCCACTGTGCCCTCCTTGGCAAGGATGGAGGATTCTTTCTCATGCAGTCGGCATGTTCAGGGTGTAAACATGCACGTCCCTCCCTGACACCTGTCCTGTAGAAATACCAAAAAAAACAAAACAAAAAAAAACTGATGCCAACTTTTTTTTTTTTCATTGTATCAAAATACCCTGGGAAGGTCTTCCAGTCGCAATGTTTGTCATTTGAATTTTAGCGTTTTCTAAAATGACTTTACTGCTGTAACTTGCAGGATAGAAGGAATTCCTCGACAAACATTTCAACTTGACTAAATATTGCAGGACTGGACGGGCTCAAAACTGCTCTACGATGGGAGTCATTATTATTATTATTATTATTATTATTATTATTATTATCTCACAGAATGAATGGAAAACCTGGACTAGCTCAAACTGATCTGCAATGGGGGAGTGTTGCAGATTTCCGAAACTACACTGACCCCCCCCCCCCCCCCAGTACAAGGACGCATGCATGTGAAACTATTCACTGGTGAATGGCACTGGGCTGGGAGCCATGAGAACTGACCCAAGCGCTGATTTGCACATAGGAGAAGAAAATAAAAACAACAACGTCCCGAGAATATAAAATCCGGAGCAGCCAGCCGTCCTGCCTCAATCCTGCTGGCTATTTCCAGCTCCGTTTCTATACAGCGCTCATGCCAAGAAGCTTTTTTTAATTTTTCCCACAAAGACGACCGGGGGGGGGGCGGGGTGGGGGGAGGAACGAGGAAGCTCTGAGCGACTCGGCCTTTCTCATATAATATGTTTTTTGATTTCCAGGACCGGGTGAGAGGGCTGACTTCAGCAGTTGGATCCGTGCCATGGTTTTGCTTTGAGCTTAACAAGGCCTGAGACTTTCATTTCTATATTTACCAGTCATTATTGTGTCTAATTAAGCCCGGGCATGGCTCATAGACTCGGTGCCAGCGCCACAGAGAATCGGGCTGTGCCCCTGGGACAGGGGGATGCATTCATTGCTACAAACAATTCAGAGACAGATTGTAAAAGATTGCAATGAACTCATAGCGCTGTTGGCTGCAAAACAGCTTCATTTGCTCTTGGACCCTGAACCCTCTGGAGTTCTCTGAATGAATGAATGAATGCATATATCAATAAATGCTTTTTGCTTGCTTGCTCGGTCACACTGTAGTTGTGCAGATATTTTAGCAGTGGCGATTCCTTGTTTCTTAGCGCTTTGGTTATTGGTAAGAGCATGAGATGAGTCTGTCTGTATTGAAGTGTCATCCGATGAATCAAAACCTTTATTCATCCAGATGAGTCGATTCTCATTTCCAATGACCTGGGAAGAGGCTCAGACCTCCACAGCGAATAACATCCAACACCAATCAGTAACGACCCCCACACCCTGAGCTGTGTGGGGGTCACCTCGGGGTCACTGCCTGACCTCAGTCCAGATCCAGCTCAGTCTTTGATGCGGACGCTTCCTGACCGCTGCCACGCCCTCCGCCCCGCCCCAAATGACAGGACAGGCCTGGAACGTGGGAGAGATTAGCAGGCATGTCTCTCTATCGCAGAGTCTCATCTGCAGTTTGAACTGCCCTTCCAAAGAGGTGCTTATCTGCAGAGGAATGCTTCCTATCGCGACAACCAAGGCTAGAATAATAATGATAATAATAATAGTACAAAAATTACAAAGCCTTGCATTGCTGTAACCCGCCCTATCCTGCTTTTTAAACCCAAATATTATTATTACTCTCCAACCCCCAGCATGTTTTTTTAAATATGTTTTCCACCCAACCACAAACTAAAAAAGAATATAGAGTTGGCTTTACTGGAGCTGTCCTGGATTGTGTTTTCGCTGTTCTAGTTTTGTAAAAAGGAGGTGTGTTTTATTTCTTCCAGTTGTAAATGAAGAATGACGTCAGTATTAATTTTCAGCTGGTTTAGCTGTTCCCTGACAGACCAGCTGCCCCCCACACCCTCTCAACACGCATTCCCAGATCACCTCTGACTCACTCCCTGTGTGAGCAGCACAGCAATGAAACTCACTGGAGCTAAAGTGGTTTTCTTTTTAAACTGGTCTTTTGTTTTGAGATGCATGTTTAAACATCTCTGATTTCCCCCAGTAAGCACACACTCACACACTGACACATAGACAGACACAGTCATATGCACAGACACACACTGACACATAGACAGACGCAGTCATACACACACTCGCACACTGACACAGACACACGCACTGACACACAATCACACACTGACACAGACAGATACGCACAGACACACACTCACACACTGACTGACAGACACAGACATACGCACACACACACTGACACATAGACAGACACACACTGACACAGACACAGACATACGCACAGACACACAATCACACACTGACACAGACAGACAGACATACGCACACACACACTCACACACTGACACAGACAGACACACACACACTGACACACTCACACACTGACACACAGACATACGCACACACACACACACTGACACAGACTCACGCTCACACACTGACACACACACACACTCACGCTGGCACACTGACAGACAGTCACAGACTCACACTGACACAGACACACACACGCTCACACACTGACACAGACACACACAAGCACACTGTATGTCAGCTGAGTGCTGCATGTCTGGTTCAGGGCTGAATGTGCTGTATAATAATGAAATCTAAAAATATCTTCCATAAAGCTGACGGCTCTCCGTGAAGGGGCTCAGTTGCTGTGCAGAAAATAAAATCATTAGAGGGTGGAAGGTTTTGAAGCTCAGTTTTTATAATAAGATTCCTGGAAGGCGGTTTGCTTACTACAGTATAAACACATTCGTGGAGAGAGGGAGGGAGCAGGAACGAAATCCTGAGTCCCACAGATCTGCAAAACCGCTTCTCCGACTGTGATGAAACCTGGCATGAACAGTATTTAACATGAAGTTATTGTGAGGATCAGACCACTCACACAGACAGACGCAGACGTAGGCACAGATACACACATTGAAGCATACAGACATACGCACAGACACTCGCACACTGACACATACAGACACAGACATACGCACAGACACACACTGACAAGGGATGAGCCTTGATGGGTTTCTTAAGTTATTGAAGGGGATGCATTCGTTCACTCGGAGTACAGTGCTCGCTGTCTGTTTAAAAGCTGCTCGAGTCAAGGCCCTGTCTGACACGGCCGGCACAGAAGTGTGTCTCGTGTCTTTGAGTCCTCTGACTGTGTTACACGCTCGGTAAACGCAGCACTGTGGTTTATCCCAGTTAGGTTTTACAGGCGTTGCTGTACACTTCGCTCGTTGGGAGATATTTGTTTTAGTGTTCCTTGTTTAATCTACTGAAATATTATTAGTTTAACATTTTAAAGATTTTTTTTTCTTATTTATCCAGGAGATTTTTCCATTGAGACCCCTGGAAAACCAATTTTAAAAAAAATAGACAATTGCAATGCAATAAAAAACCGATTGCAATGTACAAACACAATTAAAAAAAACACTGTGTGGCTCAAACTTAATCAGCAGCACGCGGAGATGAAACACAATAAATAAGACATATCCGTTTGTTAATGTAGACTGACGGGGAAGCGTCGGCAGGAGGCTCTGAGAGATCTTGAGCAACTTGATAGAGGCTTGTTACCAGGAGGATCCAGGTTCAAATCCCGGCTGAGCCACTGACTCACTGTGTGGGACCCTGAGCGAGTCACTTAACCTCCTTGTGCTCCGTCCTTCGGGTGAGACGTAAAACAAACGAGGTCCTATTGGAAGCGACTCTGCAGCAGCAGCTGTTGATGCATAGCTCACCCCCTAGTCTCTGGAATTCGCTTTGGATAAAAGCGTCTGCTGAATGACTCATGATAAATAATAATATTACTAATTTCTGTTCTAGCGATTTGGTATTTTGAGAGCTTTGTTCTTGAACTGGTTTCTGTGACCGTTGTTTTGCATTGCTGTTTATTTTAATTGATGACTCAGAAAACACAGTCACACAAACACAGTCGAACCCACGCAGTTAATGATCCTGGAGCCAGCGTGCAGTTCATTTGGCTGGGATGCTCCGGTCAGCTGTTCCCTGTGCTGGTGGGGGTGGGTGCATTATCTCCTGTCTTGGCACAGACAGACATCAGGTCTCCAATGAACAAACTGGTTGCCTATAAACCTGCCCGACCCATCATGATAACTTCTTCTTAACAGGAGCCACTTGGCCGGCTTACCGCAGTAAAACCGTCGGCTCCCGGGTTTGAGAGGAAAATTGGCTTCCGATCGGCTTTTTAAAAGCACTAATTGCCATTGATTGGCCCTCGGTTGTAAAGGCGAGGGAAGGACGGCATTCCTGGTTTTGAAACCGACACGTTAATGAATGAATGGATTTGTTTAATACCTGCAAGTTTAAAACTCTGCTTCAAGGCAGTTGTGAGTGTCAGCACACCCAGAGTGCCTTGCTGACTTTTCAGGTAAAACTAGACCAAGAGGATGGGTGTTTCGGCTTTGTAGTCCCCGAGAATTCTGATTCAGCGTTTTTTGAAGTTGCAGTCTGGATGACCTCCCTGACTGTAGAAGCTAGTCAGGTAACAGGGAGCTCCAGGTGATGGAAATATTGCACAGCAGTTTCACCCGTTCCAGGTTTTAATACGAGCTTGATTAGCCCCAGTGTGTCTAGGCAGCAAGCTCAGGTGTGTCCCTTATTAAACTCCTTGTAAAACCAGGAATGGATCAAACTGCTTATGCAACGGGAGTCTGTCAGGGTTGGAAACAAGACTCCAATTGCATAGCAGCTCCACCCATTCCAGGTTCCACTACGAGCTTGATAGGCCAACAAGCCCAGGTGTGTGTCTTATTTTAATTAAACTCAGTAAAAACCGGAGCGGATCAAACCTCTATGCAGCGGGAGTCTTATTCCCGTCCCTGAAGCCCAGTTCCTTGCTGCGCTGCGGGCTGTGCGTTTCCCTGCTGCTCTGCGGGAGTGAGCGACACGCTCACAACGACACACGCTTCACCGTGGAGGATTGAACCCTGCTCGAGTCACCCCCAGAGCTCTGAGGGAGGCGTCGCTTCTCGTTTAGATCTTCTGCATTGCCAGCTAGCTTCCTTCAAATGTATTCTGGTTATTGCTGCAGTTACAGGAACAGACAGAGAACAATGGCACAGTGTTTCGTGCGTTCATGCAGCTGCTGGTCATGTGGCCCACAGCATTGTCAGGAACTGTACCCGTCACTATCAGGTCTCTAGTAGAGACTCCTGCTGCTTTTTTTTTTTTTTTCTCTTCTTATTTAAAATTTATTTTGTAGTTTTAAAACACGTTGGCTCTGGCACGCCTGGCTGCTTCTCCTTATCTGTCTCTTTATCAATTTTCTTTGTTCTATTTTAGACTGTAATACGTTATATTTTGTTTAATTTCTGTGTAAGTCGCTTTGGATAAAAGCGTCTGTTAAACAGCTTAATAATAACAAGTCTCCTGAAACCAAGTTCCAAGTCACAAAGTAGCTTTGTGTGTTGCAATACCAACGGACCCATTGTGATGTCATCATGTTGGGCAATGTTTTTTTTAAAATAGCTTCTAAGGCGGTTGATTTAATCTCAACTGTGTGACATCACAATGGACAGATTAAACCTGATCCTGTCCCAGCCTTAGAGAGCAAACAGTCTGATGTGACGTACCTGTGAAACCACAACTGCCTGAAGCACTTTCAAAGGTGCAGTCCCCCCCCCCCCCCCCCCCCATATGCTTTTAAAAAGAACATATCATTATTAGTACAAAAAAAATAGATTTTAATAAAATGAGGTGCTAAGATTTTGTTCACAGAAAGTACTGGCTTTGTTTTTCCCAAGTTAGCCCATCGACATCACACAGTCTGCTAAAAAGACCTCTGTGTCCAGTACCCTGTACAGCACACTCACACACGCACACGCACACACACAGAGACAGACACACAGAGACACGCGCACACACACACACACACACACACAGAGACACACTCACACTCACACACACACACACACACACACACACACACAGAGACACACAGAGACAGACACACACACACTCACACTCACACACACAGAGACAGACACACAGACACGCACACACAGCACTGTCTCATCAGAGTATGTCAGTGATCATTGACAGTGCCTCTGGCTTCGCTACCCTCCCTGAATCTGCTCTGAGGTCACTGCGTTGCTGAAGCAGTGAGGTTATGGAAAGCCAGTGTGTTAGACTCCTGCATTGTGGGATCATTGCAAGGGGTTTTGTCCACTTGAAACAGACTGGCATTTCTTCTGGGGTTAGTGGAATGTCGATTCACGGTCAGTCAGTTGCAGTGGCTGCCCGGAGCACAATGAGGCTTTATGACACCAGCTGCGGTGATGCTCTGAAGTGAAGTAATTAGCAAACTTATTAACGGGGGTCTGCAGTTCATGTCTTCCGGTCGTTTTTAGGTTTTTTGTTTATTGTGGTTTTTTTTTTGACTAACATGAAGCAGGGGGAAAACTGGGTGCAGCATCAGCAGGGCTAGTGTGAGTTTGTAACCCTGCTCAAACTCCTGGCTCCTGATCATCTCAATATTAATAATAATAATAATAATAATAGACTTCATTGAGGGGAGCTCTGAACCCCAGGACTGGGTGCAGCAGCAGCAGCAGCAGCAGGGCTAGTGTGAGTTTGTAACCCTGCTCAAACTCCTGTCTCCTGATCATCTCAATATTAATAATAGACTTCATGGAGTTTCTGTGGCTCTGTGGCTCCAGGAGGAAGCCTTGGTTTTCACCCAGCCTCCGGGGGTTTCCTCTTCCTGCAGATTACGAGTTCGGGAGAGTGGCTGTGTTCCAGCTCTGTCCCGGGAATGCTGGCAGGAACGCTCTTCCCAAGAGCAGCAATGCATTTCAAGTGCGATCTCTTATGGATTATTATGATTGTTCATGATACACTAGAGGGGTCTCTGTGCCTCACTTTAGTCTTTTTGCATGGAGAAGTGTGTGTGTGTCTGTGTCTGTGTGTCACTGTGTGTGTGTGTGCATGTGTCACTGGCTGTGTGTGTCTGTGTGTGTGTCTGTGTCTGTATGTGTCACTGGCTGTGTGGGTGTGTGTGTGTGTGTGTCACTGTGTGTGTGTGTGTGTGTGCGTGTGTCACTGTGTGTGTGTGTGTGTGTGCATGTGTCACTGTGTGTGTGTCTGTGTGTCTGTGTCTGTGTGTGTGTGTGTGTGTGTGTGTGTCACTGTGTGTGTGTGTGTGTGTGTGTGCATGTGTCACTGGCTGTGTGTGTGTGTGTGTGTCTGTGTCTGTATGTGTCACTGGCTGTGTGGGTGTGTGTGTGTGTGTCTCAGTGTATGTGTGTATATACATACAGTTATGTTTCTAACAGTACAGTCAGACTTGTAGTCCGTACCACCTGTCTATTGTGATTAATGTCTTTATGTATGATACGGTTTTTTCCTGTGTTGAATCACCTGGGTAAATCTGACTCAATCCCACAATGCCTGGAGGTTTATAGACAGGAATAGTAGGTCGTTACATCATCAGCAATGCAGTAACTGACATCACAAGCACATGCATAGATTTCAATGGAAATACGTGAGTGTTGTTACCAGGGCTTCAAAAGCCTAGAAGTGCCTCCACTGTTTGACCAATGGCATGTTAAACACACCAAAACCGGGACAACATTTGT